>NC_091291.1:138485272-138785272 GCF_032444005.1 Ranitomeya imitator
ATATGTGTTTCAGGACCTGTGGTAATGTCAGACCACATGGCTAATCATGTGATGGGTTACTGGGTGGGGTTAGCTCTTTATAAGACTGGCTAATCCTTTACACAGCAGAGATGTGTGGAGGTGAAACCCTCCTGAGTGTGTTACGGCTTCAGGACTGAGCCGGATGAACTGGACACTTGTTTTTCTTTACCTGAACCAAAGGCTATTTGTTTTCTGTTGTTTGCAACACGGTTTATGAAGCAATAAACCCAGTGAACTTTAAAGGAACACGTCTCCTGAGTGTCAGCCGTCGCAGCTGAGTGAGTGAAATCCTTACAATTGGTGGAGAATGCGGGCAGCGTTCCCAGCGGAGACGTGAGTTTATTTTGAATGTCCTGGGTCAAGGCTGTTGCAAGCCAGCAAGCATTGCCGGAGAAAATGGAGGACCTGCTGAAACAATTGGTCCAGATGCAGTCACAGCAGGAGAAAAGGCAGCAAGAGACCAACAGGCTGTTGATGCAGCAGATACAACAGAGCCAGCAGGAGCAACGGCAGCAGATGCAACAAAGCCAGCAGGAGCAACGGCAGCAGTTACAACAGAGCCAGCAGCAGATGCAGCAGGAGCAACGGCAGCAGATGCAGCAGAGCCAGCAGGAGCATCAGCAGCAGATGCAGCTTCTGGCAACCGCCATCCAGGGCAAGGCGAGCACCCCAACCCCAGGTTTGGCTGATGACACCCACGTCCGGAAAACGGTAAGACGCGCGTTGCAGAAAATGACTCCCGGGGATGATGTTGAGGCCTTCCTGACGGTGTTTGAGAGGGTCGCTGAGAGGGAAAAACTTCCGCCAGAGCAGTGGGCAGAGGTACTTGCGCCATACCTGACGGGAGAACCCCAGAAGGCGTACTATGATTTGACCTTGCAGGATGCCAAAGAGTATCACAAATTGAAAGCCGAGATTCTCGCACGTTTGGGGGTGACACTGACTGTCAGGGCACAGCGAGTTCACTCCTGGGGCTATCACCGGGACAAACCACCTCGTTCCCAAATGTTTGATCTGTTGCACCTGGTCCAGAAATGGCTGCAGCCAGAATCCTCTGCGCCTGCACAGATGGTAGAACGAGTGATGATGGATCGGTTTGTCCATTCCCTCCCGAGGCCTATACAGTCTTGGGTTGCCCAGGGTGATCCCCAGAATGCCGACGAGCTGATCGGACTGGTTGAGAGGTACCAAGGGTTGGAAGGCTCCTTCGGGAGGCAGCCCATGCCGTACTGGGGATCCCAGAAGGCAGCTGAGTCCCAAAAAGGGGTGGTGCGTCCAAGGTCACAAAGGGCGGGGGAGGTGGTGCCCAAGGTCCCCACGGGTGATATTATTTGTTGGAGGTGCCACAAGCCAGGACATATAGCTGCCCGTTGTTCCCAAACCACTGAGCAGATGGACTGCAGCATGGGACGCCGTTGTTCATACTATGCGTATCCAGCTTGCAGTGTGAACTCTCCGCCCAACGAGGGACCTCAAGCATGTCCCGTGAAGGTGAACGGTCAAGCAGTAACGGCACTGTTAGACTCGGGGAGCCTAGTGACCCTGGTGAGGGCCACTTTTCCTCTCCACCTGCTCCCGGGAAAGAAGGTCGGAGTGCGGTGCATACATGCTGATGCAAAGGACTACCCTGTGGCCAGTGTGAACATTGAAACGACATGTGGCACGGAGTCCCACATAGTCGGCGTCGTTCAGGACTTGTTGCACCCTATAATTATTGTCCGGGATTTCTGTTTGTTTTGGGATTTGTGGGGGAAAGGTTCTGAGCTCCCTAGCAAGAGTAGGGAACCAGTGAACCCGGGAAGGGTGGTGCCACACCCCGAGTCAGACAGATTTCCTTTTTGTGTCCTGGCTGGAGATGAGGAGGAAGTGTCCCCTGCATCTGACATTCTGGAGTTAGAGGTATCCGGTGAAAATTTTGGGACTGCCCAACATAGGGACCCCACTCTGAGGGAAGCCTTTAATAATGTCACAGTTATTGACGGGGTGGTACAGGAGCCGGGGGCAGACACAAGATTTCCCCATTTTCTAATGAGCAGGGAGTTGTTGTACCGGGTCACGAAAATAAGGGAGGAGTTGGTAGAGCAGTTGGTAGTGTCGGGTCCATATAGACGGAAGGTGTTGGACATGGCCCATTCACACATCTTGGGTGGACACCTAGGGGTGGAAAAAACGCAGGAACGGGTTGTGCAGAGGTTCTATTGGCCTGCGTGCCACCGGGAAATAGTGAACTATTGCAGGTCCTGCCCTACATGTCAGCTAACTGCTCCCACTCCTCATTTCCGGAACCCCCTTGTGCCACTGCCCATTATTGAGGTGCCATTCGAGAGAATTGCCATGGACTTGGTCGGTCCCTTAGTTAAATCAGCACGGGGCCATCAGTATATATTAGTCATCCTGGACTACGCCACACGCTATCCTGAGGCAATTCCCTTGAGAAATTCTTCTTCAAAGAGTATAGCTCGCGAGTTGGTCCATGTCTTTTCCCGGACAGGTCTGCCGAAGGAGATCCTGACTGACCAGGGGACACCTTTCATGAGCAAGGTGATGAGGGAACTATGCAAAGCCCTGAAAATCTCCCAGTTGAGGACCTCGGTGTACCATCCCCAGTCAGATGGCCTTGTTGAGAGATTTAACAAGACACTGAAGAGCATGCTGAGAAAAGCTATAGAGAAAGACGGTAGAGACTGGGATTGTCTCTTACCCTATTTGATATTTTCCATTCGTGAAGTTCCACAGGCCTCCACAGGTTTCTCACCGTTTGAGCTTCTGTATGGCCGACATCCACGAGGACTCCTGGATATAGCCAAGGAAACCTGGGAAGCCGAAGTCACGCCCCACAGAAGCGTCATTGAGCATGTGGCCCTGATGCAGCAGAGGATTGCAAAGGTGATGCCTATCGTGAAAGAACACCTTCTCCAAGCACAAGAAGCTCAGGCCAGGGTCTACAACCGGTCTGCAAGAGTGAGGCAATTCAATCCGGGAGACCGAGTTCTTGTGTTAGTTCCGACAGTGGAAAGCAAGTTCTTGGCCAAATGGCAAGGGCCATATGAGGTTGTCGAGAAACTTGGTGAAGTAAACTATAAAATTCACCAACCAGGAAGATGGAAACCATTCCAAGTATACCATGTCAACCTTATCAAGCCGTGGCAAGATAGAGAGCCGACAGTAACTCCATCGTTGTTAAGCAACCCAGAAGATGAGGTTGGAGCGGTTACTATAGCGGAGACGCTATCGGAGTCCCAGAAACAGCAATGCCGGGAGTTACTCCAGAAAAACAGGGACCTGTTTTCCGAGTTGCCTGGGTACACGAAGGTCATAGAGCATGAGGTCCTGACAGAGCCCCATGTGCGCGTGAACGTGAAGCCCTATAGAATTCCTGAGGCCCGTCGAGAAATGGTCTCCAAGGAAGTGGAGCGTATGTTGAAGCTTGGAGTCATTGAGGAATCCAAGAGCGGTTGGTCGAGCCCAATTGTCCTGGTCCCAAAACCTGATGGGGAGTGGAGATTTTGCAACGACTATAGGAAGTTGAATGAGGTCTCCAAGTTCGACGCATATCCCATGCCCCGAGTTGATGAGCTCATCGAAAGGCTTGGGCCCGCCAGGTACATAACCACCTTGGATTTGACGAAGGGGTATTGGCAGATCCCCATGGCACAGGAAGCCAAGGAGAAGACGGCGTTTTCTACACCAGATGGATGCTTCCAGTATGTCCGGATGCCATTTGGCCTACAGGGAGCTCCGGCCACCTTCCAAAGGGCTATGGATAGAGTCCTTGCACCCCACAAGGCATACGCTGCTGCGTACCTAGATGATATCGTCATCTTTAGCCCGGACTGGGAGAGTCATCTGGAGAAAGTCCAAGCGGTGTTGGATGCTATAAGAGAGGCCGGATTTACAATAAACCCGAAGAAGTGTGCATTGGGTAAAGAAGAAGCTAAGTACCTTGGATACATAGTGGGTCATGGAGAAATAAAACCCCAAATCAGTAAAGTGGAGGCAATTCAAACATGGCCAAAACCAGTTTCCAAGAAGCAAGTTAAAGCCTTCCTGGGAATCGTGGGATATTACAGGAGGTTCATCCCAAACTTCGCCACAATGGCGGCGCCTCTGACTGACCTGCTAAAAGGGACAAAATCAGTAATGGTTAAGTGGTCCGAAGAAACAGATTCAGCCTTCCAAGAAATGAAAGAGGCTTTATGTAAGCAACCCGTTCTGATGGCCCCAAACTTCAAGAAAGAGTTTATTCTTCAGACAGATGCCTCAGATGTTGGGGTGGGAGCAGTCCTTTCCCAAGAACTACATGGGGAGGAGCATCCTGTTCTCTATCGGAGTAGGAAGCTGTCCTCATCTGAAAAGAACTACTCAGTCGTTGAGAAGGAGTGCTTGGCCATAAAATGGGCAGTGGACACATTGCGGTACTATCTGCTGGGACGTAAATTTAGACTGGTATCTGACCATGCCCCGCTTAGGTGGATGAGAGAAACGAAAGGAAGAAATGCTAGAGTCACCCGTTGGTTCTTAGCCCTGCAGGACTTCAGTTTCCATGTGGAACATAGGGCCGGAAAGCTGCACGGTAATGCTGATGCCCTATCGAGAATCCCTTGTTTAGTGGGGGAAAGTGCCAAGCCCCACGGCTTTAGGCAGAGGGGGGAGGTATGTAGCATGGCTAAAGGGTTTGTAGTCGATGGGAGGTATGTGCCACATAAGTGCCTGGTTGCTGTAATGTAGCCCGGAGTATTCCTTTCTTGCACATAATCTTATATATGTGTTTCAGGACCTGTGGTAATGTCAGACCACATGGCTAATCATGTGATGGGTTACTGGGTGGGGTTAGCTCTTTATAAGACTGGCTAATCCTTTACACAGCAGAGATGTGTGGAGGTGAAACCCTCCTGAGTGTGTTACGGCTTCAGGACTGAGCCGGATGAACTGGACACTTGTTTTTCTTTACCTGAACCAAAGGCTATTTGTTTTCTGTTGTTTGCAACACGGTTTATGAAGCAATAAACCCAGTGAACTTTAAAGGAACACGTCTCCTGAGTGTCAGCCGTCGCAGCTGAGTGAGTGAAATCCTTACAATATATATATATATATGTATATATATAAATTGATAGAAGGTTTGCAGGGGATACTAATCATGTAAAGAGGAAAAGATAGTTTTATCTAAGAAAACTCATCTGTGTAAGCTTATGCACATGAGTGGAATCTACGAGCCAAAATGTGCAAACTGTAAAGCGCTGCGGAATATGTTAGCGCTATATAAAAATAATGATTATTATTATCCCCTGGAGCAGCATGAAATCCATTATCATCAAATGGAAAGAACATGGTACCACAACAAACCTGCCAATAGAATGTCGCCCATCAAAATGCTCATCCCAGGCAAGACCAGAGGCAGCACAGAGACCAAAGGTAACCCTGATGGAGCTGCAGAGTTCACAAGCAGGGACTGGAGTATCGGTCCATACAACCACAATAAGCTGTACACTCCATAGTGGTGGCCTTTATGGAAGAATGGGCAGCAAAACCCCGTTACTTACACAAAAACATCTTAACCCCTTAGTGACGGGGCTAAATGCTTGAAATCTGACTAGTGTCACTTTGTGATAATAAGGGTACCGTCACACAGTGGCATTTTGATCGCTACGATGGCACGATCCGTGACGTTCCAGCATCGTAACAATATCGCTCCAGCGTCGTAGACTGCTGTCACACTTTGCAATGTACGACGCTGGAGCGATAATTTCATGACGTATGTGCGATGTAGAAGCCGTTGGTTACTATGCGCACATCGTATACAATATCGTGCACACCTTTGTTACACCATGCGATCATGCCGCCACAGCGGGACACTAGACGATGAAAGAAAGTTTCAAACGATCTGCTACGACGTACGATTCTCAGCGGGGTCCCTGATCGCAGTTGCGTGTCAGAGACAGCGAGATCGCTGGAACGTCACGGACATATCGCTGGAACGTCACGAATCTTGCCGTCGTAGCGATCAAAATGCCACTGTGTGACGGTACCCTTACTCTGGAAGGCTTCAACAAATTCTAGTGATTTTGAGATTATTTTTTCGTGACACATTATACTTTACGATAATGGTAAATTTAGGTTGATATGTTTTGTTTATTTTTAAAAAATATCAGAAATTTGACAAAAATTGAAAAAAATTAGCAATTTTCAAACTTTGAATGATTATCCCTTTAATTCACATAGTCATACCATAGCAAACCATTAATAAATAACATTTCCCTCATGTCTGCTTTACATCAGCACCATTTGTAATATGGTATTTTATTTTGTTAGCATTTTAGGAGGTTTAATAATGTAGCAGTAATTTTTCAGAAAAATGTACAACATTATTTTTTTAGGGACCTCTCCAGGTTTGAAGTGACTTTAGGGGTCCTATATATTGGAACGCTCCTTCCCCCAAAGTGATACCATTTTAAAAACCGCACCCCTTGACATATTGAAAACTTCAGTCAGGTAGTTTATTAACCCTTCAGGTGCTTTTCAGGAAATAATACAAAGTGGCATGATAGGATTGAAAAAGTTGATTTTTACCACGTATATGTCACTAACTTCAGAACAGGTCAGTGTAGCCGGCAGACTCTTAAGGCCGCTATTTGCTCGTGAATTGCCATGGCAAACATCAGGACCACACAATCATGATCTCAGGGTGCCGATGGGGATAAAGAGGGAGAAGCCACGCTCTCTTAAACATTTATATGATAGTCATAATTGACAGCAGCATCTAAGGGGTTAAACAGATATGGACGGTGACAACACTGATCGTGGCTGATGAGCAGCAAGTTGTCAGCTATAGTGTACAGCCGACTGCTGCTGGATTGTCACCTGTATGGGGATGACATTCTCTTATATCTCAGGTCACATAAGACGTATTGACGGTCATTAAGAGGTTAAGACTCATTTTGAGTTTGCCAAAAGACATTTGGGAGACTCCCCAAATGTATGGAGGTAGGTGCTGTGGTCAGATGAGACCAAAATTGGATTTTTTAGCCACCGAGGTAAACGCTATTTCTGTCACCAGACCAACAGCTCAACACCCCAAGAACACAATCCCCACAGTTAAACATGCTGGTGGCAGCATCATGCTGTGGGAATGTTTTTCAGCAGCTAGGACAGGGAAAATGGTCCGAATTTGTATAAGATGGATGGTGCGAACTACAGGGATATTCTTTTGGAAACAGGAACACATGGGCTACTTGCACAGTGAACAAGTCTGTATGATCATGTTCACACACCACCAAGAAACCTGAAGACACAAAAGAGAATAGTAAAACCAAAAACACTCAGTTTGAAAAAATGTTGCAGTAATCCGCAAGTGCTAGTAAAAGATGTAAAAAACAGGGTATTTGGTTGATACGTTTTTTGCAAAAAATGTATACTAAGCTGCTCTACCAATCTTCACGGTATACCCTTATCAGAGCAGTCCTAACTAATGTATGCAATCCCTATCTGATGTATTTAAAAACCTGATCATCTGTATATAACCTGTGTGAACAGGGTTCAGAGAGGAAAAATCCATGTGTGCATACAGGGTAGAACAGCTTTTGTGCAGATAGCCCAAGAGGAGTGGTGGAACTCCCCAGTCTTGTAGACACAAGAGAACAATTATGGAAACAGGAACACATGGGCTACTTGCACAGTGAACAAGTCTGTATGATCATGTTCACACACCACCAAGAAATCTGAAGACACAAAAGAGAATAGTAAAACCAAAAACACTCAGTTTGAAAAAATGTTGCAGTAATACGCAAGTGCTAGTAAAAGATGTAAAAAACAGGGTATTTGGTTGATACGTTTTGGTAGAGCAGCTTAGTATACATTTTTTGCAAAAAACGTATCAACCAAATACCCTTAAGTGGTTAAAGGGGGAACGTGTAAATGTTTTGGAGTGGCCTTGTCAAAGCTCAGACCTTAATCCAATGGAGAATCTGTGGTCAGACATGAAGATCGCTGTTCATGAGAGGAAACATCTAATGTGAAGGAGCTGGAGCAGTTTTGCCTTGAGGAATGGGCAAAAATCCCAGTGACAAGATGTGGAAAGCTCATAGAGACTTATCCAAAGCGTCTTGGAGATGTATTTGCTGCAAAAGGAGGCTCTGCAAAGTACTGACTATAGTTATGCACCTCAAAGTTTTCAGTTACCGTATATACTCGAGTTTAAGCTGACCCGCGTATAAGCTGACCCCCCTAATTTTGCCACAAAAAAGTGGGAAAACTTAATGACTCGAGTATAAGCCTAAGGTGGAAAATGCAGCAGCAAACTGGGAAATTTCAAAAATAAAGATAGATACCAATTAAAGTAAAATTAATTGAGACATCAGTAGTTTAAGTGTTTTTGAATATCCATATTGAATCAGGAGCCCCATATCCCCCCCCCATATCCATACAGTTCATGATGGCCTCATAAGATGCTCCGTACAAAATACGCCTCATATAATGCGCCATACAGTGTATGATGGGCTCCATAAGATGCTCCATATTAAAATATGCCCCTTATAATGTTGCACAAATGCTGATTATGACCCCATAAGATGCTCCATACAGACATTTGCCCCGTATAATGCTGCACAAATGCTGATTATGACCCCATAAGATGCTCCATAGAGATATGTGCCCCATATAATGCTGCACATGGCCCCATACAGATATTTGCCCCCATATAATGCTGCACATGGCCCCATACAGATATTTGCCCCCATATAATGCTGCACATGGCCCCATAAGATGCTCCATAGAAATATTTGCCCCATATAATGCTGCACATGGCCCCATAAGATGCTCCAAACAGATATTTGCCCCATATGCTGTTGCTGCGATTAAAAAAATAAAAAATCACATACTCACCACTCAGGCCCCCGGCACTTGCTATACTCACCTTTCCCGTTCCACCGCCGGCGCCGCTGTGTCTTCCCCGTCCTGTACACTGACTGTTCAGGCAGAAGGAGCTGGCACTAATTGCGTTATTGCGCCCTCTGACCTGAGCATCACTGCAGAAGAAGGGGAAGAAGCAGCGGCGCCGGCGGTAGAACGGGAAGCAGTTGAATATCGCGCACTGCGTTATACTCACCTGCTCCTGGCGCGGTCCCTGCACGTTTGTTCCCTGGCGCCAGGAGCTTCTTCCTGTAGTGAGCGGTCACACGGTACCGCTCATTACAGTAATGAATATCCCCTATGGGAGTGGAGTCCATATTCATTACTGTAATGAGCGGTACCATGTGACCGCTCACTACAGGAAGAAGCTGTCAGCGCCGGGGAACAGACGTGCAAGGAATGCGCCAGGAGCAGGTGAGTATTATTACACTCCTGCCGCTCCCCCTCCCCTGCCGACCCCTGAGTATGACTTGAGTATAAGCCGAGAGGGGCAATTTCAGCCTAAAAAAAATGGGCTGAAATTCTCGGCTTATACTCGCGTATATACGGTATTTTGTCCTATTTGTTTGCTTCACAATAAAAAGAAAACCACATGTTCACAGTTGTAGGCATGTTCTTCAAATTCCAGGTTTTGAGGTAGCAAAACCCGAAAAAAGCCAAAGACGGGTGAATGCTTTCACAAGCCACTGTGGATGTAGATGATCAGAACATAGCTTACGTTACTTTACACTTGACTCTAACTTTTCTTTTAATTTCTTGAGCCATAAGAGATAATTTATGATGGGTTTACAGTTTCTGCTGCTGATATTGCTTTTGTATGGCTGCAGTTCAGCTAGCTAATAACAGATGCGTGCAGACTAAATTTGGTGTGGAAGGGGTAAAAATCCCGTCAGCTGAGAAGGGTCTGGTCAGCATTATGAAGAGCCTTTGCAAATTGTACATTTCTAAGCAGCTTGTTCACTTGACACTTGTACACCCGTGAAACACCTGTTCATCTATCAGTCACCAAGTGAAAATGAAGCTTTCCTGACCTCAACTTTTGGATTAAACCAGCAAAATATAAAGCCTATTCATAGTTCGCCTCAGCTCTTCTGCCCAAACTACTAATTGTGCGCTTCTTTTGTCCCGTGATCAGGTTTTTGTGTTTTTAAAATTCCCGTTCTTCATAGTGGAAAGAAGTTTTATACAGTGACCTAATTATAGAGCTTAACATTATATTGCAAATTGCTCAATTAAATTATTTTAATATGCTCCTTTAGAGGAAGCTTTGCCCTTGTTTCCCCTTTGTGATTTATGGACTTGAAATTCTTTTTCCTGAACACAATCACAACAAAGGGTGCGCACACAGACACCCAGAAGCGTGACATATTTAACTTTTTTTTTTTGATCGATTAATGGAAACAGCTCTGTGTTCCAAAAGCCCAGTTTCTGTCCTATCTACGGCATTCTCCTTGAACCTGACTGGCTTGTCTGGGAGCACATACGGGGCCTGAATTGCCTGATCAGATAGCTTGTTAATTTCATCATTTCAGAGTTTTATGGATTTTCCAGTTGCTGCTGCTGCTTTTATAAACAAGCATTTCAGTGACCTTCCCCTCCGGACGTCAGCGCAATCCAGCTCTACAAGAATCCCAAGCTCTGAAAGTTTATAAATAAGCCTTCTATCAAGTTCCAACAACAGGTGTGACCTCCCCCCGCTGTCCTAAAACTGAACAGTTTCAACAAGCAAATAAAAACTAGAGTGTGTCATCATAAGAAGCGAGATCGTAGATGCTCAACTCGCAGTCGGCAACTTATATCGAAAATGTTGAAAGGTCTGCAGTCAGGACATGTGAATACTGTGGTCTTGTCAAATTGGTCGTAATTTGCATAGTATAGATTTAATATTCTAGATACTATGAGACTGGCTTAGCTGGAGGTACAGTGGGTACGGAAAGTATTCAGACCCCTTTACATTTTCACTCTTTGTTTCATTGCAGCCATTTGGTAAATTCAAAAAGTTCATTTTTTTCTCATGAATGTTCACTCTGCACCCCATTTTGACTGAAAAAAAAACAGAAATGTAGAAATGTTTGTAAATGTATTAAAAAAGAAAAACTGAAATATCACATTGTCATAAGTATTTTGACCCTTTGCTCAGTATTGAGTAGAAGCCCTCTTTTGAGCTAGGACAGCTATGAGTCTTCTTGGGAATGATGCAACAAGTTTTTCACACCTGGATTTGGGGATCCTCGGCCATTTTTCCTTGCAGATCCTCTTCCGTTCCGTCAGGTTGGATGGTGAACGTTGGTGGACGGCCATTTTCAGGTCTCTCCAGAGTTGCTCAATTGGGTATAGGTCAGGGCTCTGGCTGGGCCAGTCATGAATGGTCACAGAGTTGTTCTGAAGCCACTCCTTTGTATTTTAGCTGTGTGCTTAGGGTCATTGTCTGGTTGGAAGGTGAACCTTCGGCCAAGTCTGAGGTCCAGAGCACTCTGGAAGAGGTTTTCCATCCAGGATATCTCTCTACTTGGCCACATTCATGTCTCCTTTAATGGCAACCAGTGGTCCTGTCCCTTTGCTGAAAAAAACCTCATGGCATGATGCTGCCACCACCATGTTTCACTGTTGGGATTGTATTGGGCAGGTGATGAGCAGTGCTTCGTTTTCTCTACAAATACTGCTTAGAATTATCACCCAAAATGTCTATCTGTGTCTCATCCGACCAGAGAATCTTATTTATCATAGTTTGGGAGTCCTTCATGTGTTTTTTTTTTTTTTTTAGCAAACTTTGTGGAGTAATGCAGGACAGTTGAGCTCTGCTAGAGCCAGCTAACGATATGAAATCACACCTCGGCTTTACTGATGTAGATGGCAGGAGAGGAAATTTGATTATCGGGAGCGCTCCAGGTATCCGGGTTCCCGACGCACCTGTTCGGTAAGCGCTATAGGTATTTGGATAAGGAATTATCTGAAGCTAGTCACTCATCCTTTTTAGGATCATTAACCATTTGTAAAATCCATCCTCTTTTCAACTTCAGCTTTTTAACACATGGTGTTATGTTTGCATCTAAAATTTGTTGAAATTTAATTTAATTCATTCTTCCCTCTACCCGTGAAATGTTCTCTGTACCATTGCCTGCAACAGTACCCAAAAGTGTGACTGATCCACTCGCATGCCTAATGGTTGGTGAGATGTTCTTTTCCTGAATTTCTGTGCCCTTTTATTCTTCACACATACCTTTGACCATTGTGGCCAAAGAGTTCTATTTTTACCTCATCGGTCCACAGGACTTGTTTCCAGAATGCATTAGGCTAGTTTAGATTTTCTTTTGTATACTTCTGATACTGAATGTTATGGTGAGGACACAGGAGATGTTTTTTTCTGATGACTCTTCCATGAAGGCCATATTTCTGCAGGTGTCTCTGAACAGTAGAACAGTGTACCAAAACTCCAGAGTCTGCTAAATCTTTCTGAAGGTCTTTTGCATTCAAGCGGGGCTTCTGGTTTGTCTCTCTAGTAATCCTACATGCAGCTCTCACAGAAACTTTGCTTGGTCTTCAAGACCTGCCTTGACCTCCACTGTTCTTATTAACGGCCATTTCTTAAATATATTTCGAACTGAGGAAAGGTCAACTTGAAAACTGTTCGGTATCTTCTTAAGCCTTCTCCTGCTTTGTGTTCCTCCACCATTTTAATTTTCAGAGTGCTAGGAAGCTGCTTAGAAGATCCCATGGCTGCTGTTTTTTTTGTCACAACTTTAAAGGAGGCCGGGTTTGTCTATAGAGGGGAAATTTGCATCACGAAAGCTTTTCTTACGATAATGGTGATCAAGTCATAACCCTAACAGGCTAATGAAGGTCCGAAACCTTGGTCAAAGTTATCTGAGCACTCAAATCTCCAAGGGTGCCCAAACTTTTGCATTAGCCCATTTTCCTATTTGTGATTTTTATAATGTTAAAAATGACTTATTTTTTCCCTAAAATGCCAAGGAAATGTGTGATCTTTAACTTTAGCCCTTTTAGAGATTTTATCTTCAACTTTCTTAACTATTCACAATAACAGTAATCTTGGCCCTGGGTGCCTAAACTTTGAAATGCCACTGTATATACAGGGGTTTATAATAATCACTGCAGAGAACATTTAAACTTTTTTTTAGTGCACTATCCTATTTTAGCTATCCTGAATATAAAAAATGAATGTGTTAGTTTTCCGTGGATTGCCAAATTCAGTCCTTTTTAAAAGACTTCTAAGACACATTATATTACCCTCTACTTAGATTGTATAACATATCAAATGTCAAGATATAAGAACCTCAGGAGGACAGAGAGGATTACAATATCCTATAGATAAGCATATCTAGGTAATGCATCCCCGAGTATCCCAATTACAAGGACACTCAATAAAGAAAACATTGTGTTAAGATAAAACATAAAAGAACGAAGGGGCGAGTTTCAAAGGTGTTTCCTAGTGTGGATGTTTAACAGTTGTAGACGCCATACATCAGATCAGCGGATATGATCTCTGATCACAAGAGCAGGGTGTCTTGTCTTATAGGAAGGTGGTTGTAATTGTGTGGTTACCCTCTACAAAAATGTATTGGATGTTATTCAATAGCCCTTTAATTTTTCTTTTTTAGAGCATGACATCAGCCATCACTCTTCTAACAGCAGAGAACGCGGCACATATTATTGGGATCCGTAGCAGTGGTGGTCAGAGCTCCTCCGGACACATCGTTGTGGCATTAGAAGCAGTAAGGCTATGTTCACACATAGCGTCCTGTCCCTGCGGGTTCTCCCGCAGCGGATTTGATAAATCTGCAGGGCAAACCCGCTGCGGTTAGCCCTGCAGATTTATCGCGGTTTGTCCTGCGGGTTCCGCTGCGGGATTTTACCCCTACTATTGATGCTGCATATGCAGCATCAATAGTAATGTTAAAAATAATAAAATCATGATATACTCACCCTCTGATGTCCGGATCTCCTCGGCGCTGCAGGCGGCGGTCCGGTTCCAAAGATGCTGTGCGAGAAGGACCTTCGTGACGTCACGGTCATGTGACCGCGACGTCACCGCAGGTCCTGGTCGCATAGCAAACCTGAGACCGGACGGCCGCGTGCAGCGCTGAGAGGTGAGTATATCATTTTTTTTTTTTTTTTTTTACTCAAATACGGTTTCCGGAGCCTGGAGGAGAGTCTCCTCTCCTCCACCCCGAGTATAACCCGCACATTATCCGCTTACTTCCCGCATGGTGTGCACAGCCCCATGCGGGAAGTAAGCGGATCAATGCATTTCTATGGGTGCAGAATCTCTGCGATTCTGCACAAAGAAGTGACATGCTGCGGGTTGTAAACCGCTGCGTTCCCGCGTGGTTTTTCCCGTAGCATGTGCACAGCGGTTTGCGGTTTCCATAGGGTTTACATGTTACTGTAAACGCTATGGAAACTGCTGCGGACCCGCAGCTGCAAAATCGCCACGGTTCCACGGTAAAAACCGCAATGTGTGAACATAGCCTTAAGGTGCATGAGTAAACTGTCCATGATTTCTTAGTGGTTGCATCTTGTTCATTCCATGACTTTTTCTCTTCATATGTCCATGCGCATGAATCACTGGCAAAAACATACAAGAGCAATATCTGGGCCCTTTGCAGCCCAATAGCTCATCATAATGCAGAATTCCACCTGATTTGGAGGTAGTCATGGGCCCCCTTACCTCTTGGGCCCCTGTGCTGCTGAACAGTTTGCACCAATGATCTGTCCACCTTTTGCTCTGCTTCTTGTGGGAGCTGCAAATTTAATAGTAATATTTAGATAGATAACTGTTATTTGGCAGAATGTAATAGTGACTCGCAAATCTCACTAAGGGTACATGCCCAAGATCAGTGATTGCTGCGGGTGTGACGCTGTGTATTTATGCATCGATAAACCCGCAGGTGCCGGATGTACAGCATAGTGGATGGGATTTCTAGAAATCCCATGTCCACTATGTGTGCTTAGTCGCCTGCGGATCACCAGTGGAGACTGACATGCGGCGCGTCTTTAAACACCGCAGCAAGTAAATTTTTCTTGCGGAGACGCTAGTTTCCGCAACAGAAATTTCATCAATAGAATGTATTTAACACAGTAAATCCTCATGGTTCTGTGAACACATGCGGATTTACCTGCTTTCAATAGGTTGGCAGCGTTTTGGACGTAGCTAATATACGCTGTGTCCAAAGCGCTGCTACTTCCTGAGCGTGGGAACATAGCTTTTGAGCTCAGACCCCTTTAAGGTTGCATCCATATATATCCTTTGCGTCAGCATTTGTAATATGAGTTATCATGGCTAATTTAGTATATAGCAAGAATCCACAATCCATGGAATAAGAATAAACTGGGCAGAGCAGCTCAACGAAGCAGGATGGGACTTGCCCCTCCACACATTACCTCCAGTGCACATATACCTGTATATCTGCTGCTAATAAAGCTTATCCTATTAATCAACTAATGTATAATTATGTCAGATTCTTTTGGCTATATATGTAATATTTCAGGGATGGGCAAATATTTATAGTGCATATAAATTGCAATTTTATGCAAATTTGTTTTTTTTGCATTCAGTAAAATTCAAATAAGAACATGAATAAAATATTTAATGTGTTCCCTATTGTCTGATACTTGGAGATGTGTCACGTACTTTCTGTCACACACATTGCAGCACTTAAGTAAGATTCAGCTACACGGCGACTCGTACGTTGAGACCCGGAGTTTGATGTAACCGTGATCTGTCAGTTGTCATAATCCAATCCTGCTAGATTACTCTGCCTGCCTTAGATGTGATAACCATGCAACACTTACCATCTTTGTTTTGTATCCAGAAGTCGCCTTATAGCCCTAACTAGGGAACAAATAGTGTATTTCCCATAAACACATATATACATGCCTTAAAGGGGTTTTCTAATACTTGGAGAACCCTTTCTTACATGCCAGAGTCCCCTAAGTAAAATATGAAAAGCTGATGATCCCCTCTTGCATGGACGCTGGTTTACTTATTACCATTGTTGCGTCCCTATGTAATGTCGCTCGAGCACAGCCATCTGTCAATCAATGACCGGCTGCAGCGTTGACTATTTCGTCAGAGTGGACCTCAAGCAGCAGCCGATCAGTGACCACTGCACAATGTCACGTCACCCAGTGGGAAATGCAGCCCTGACGGGCCTGGAATGGCGTCGCTGCAGGAGGTGAGCTGGTTTTATTTTTTCTGAGACACTGATTTGATTGCTCAGCGGTATAGCAGTGGGCAACATCTATAATGGAAAATAAAATGATGGCTTCCCAAGAAATACTAGAATACATCTTATGCTGGGACGTCCAGCACAGGGACTAAATCACCGAGCAATGTAGATAGCCTCCTATCACTGATCAATCGCGTTAGTCAGAAGTGTAAAAACTGCATCATTTTACAATCTTGGATAATATCCTAAAGGAAGTAAGATGGATGATGCCGCTTGTAGGAGCTTTGTCGTGTATTATTTTTTATTTTTTTATCTAGACATACTAAATGATCCAAATTACAATTTGCACTTCTATCCCTTTAGTGCAGGCGTAGGCTCACTAGGTGAAGTGGACCCATTAAGCCGAGGTCCGGGTGGGTACACGATCCCTAGGCGTCGGTGCAGACGGTAGAATGGCACGTGAAGAGCGATGACGAGGAACACTCAGGAGTCTGGGGCAGCAAGATGGAGAACAAATAGGATAGTGACAAATAACACTGTGGACAGGACAGGGGGGAAAACAAACTAAGGTCTTGAACATCAATCCGATGACACAGATGTGTCCTAAAGGACCTTAACAGAAAGCATGGAAAGTCTACTTCTAAAGCAGATAGATGAAGCTGCAACCCATAATGAGGTCCTGGTTATGGGGGACTTTAACTACCCGGATATTAACTGGGAAACAGAAACCTGTGAAACCCATAAAGGCAACAGGTTTCTGCTAATAACCAAGAAAAATTATCTTTCACAATTGGTGCAGAATCCAACCAGAGGAGCAGCACTTTTAGACCTAATACTATCTAATAGACCTGACAGAATAACAAATCTGCAGGTGGTTGGGCATTTAGGAAATAGCGACCACAATATTGTGCAGTTTCACCTGTCTTTCACTAGGGGGACTTGTCAGGGAGTCACAAAAACATTGAACTTTAGGAAGGCAAAGTTTGAACAGCTTAGAGATGCCCTTAATCTGGTAGACTGGGACAATATCCTCAGAAATGAGAATACAGATAATAAATGGGAAATGTTTAAGAACATCCTAAATAGGCAGTGTAAGCGGTTTATACCTTGTGGGAATAAAAGGACTAGAAATAGGAAAAACCCAATGTGGCTAAACAAAGAAGTAAGACAGGCAATTAACAGTAAAAAAAAAGCATTTGCACTACTAAAGCAGGATGGCACCATTGAAGCTCTAAAAAACTATAGGGAGAAAAATACTTTATCTAAAAAACTAATTAAAGCTGCCAAAAAGGAAACAGAGAAGCACATTGCTAAGGAGAGTAAAACTAATCCCAAACTGTTCTTCAACTATATCAATAGTAAAAGAATAAAAACTGAAAATGTAGGCCCCTTAAAAAATAGTGAGGAAAGAATGGTTGTAGATGACGAGGAAAAAGCTAACATATTAAACACCTTCTTCTCCACGGTATTCACGGTGGAAAATGAAATGCTAGGTGAAATCCCAAGAAACAATGAAAACCCTATATTAAGGGTCACCAATCTAACCCAAGAAGAGGTGCGAAACCGGCTAAATAAGATTAAAATAGATAAATCTCCGGGTCCGGATGGCATACACCCACGAGTACTAAGAGAACTAAGTAATGTAATAGATAAACCATTATTTCTTATTTTTAGTGACTCTATAGCGACAGGGTCTGTTCCGCAGGACTGGCGCATAGCAAATGTGGTGCCAATATTCAAAAAGGGCTCTAAAAGTGAACCTGGAAATTATAGGCCAGTAAGTCTAACCTCTATTGTTGGTAAAATATTTGAAGGGTTTCTGAGGGATGTTATTCTGAATTATCTCAATGAGAATAACTGTTTAACTCCATATCAGCATGGGTTTATGAGAAATCGCTCCTGTCAAACCAATCTAATCAGTTTTTATGAAGAGGTAAGCTATAGACTGGACCACGGTGAGTCATTGGACGTGGTATATCTCGATTTTTCCAAAGCGTTTGATACCGTGCCGCACAAGAGGTTGGTACACAAAATGAGAATGCTTGGTCTGGGGGAAAATGTGTGTAAATGGGTTAGTAACTGGCTTAGTGATAGAAAGCAGAGGGTGGTTATAAATGGTATAGTCTCTAACTGGGTCGCTGTGACCAGTGGGGTACCGCAGGGGTCAGTATTGGGACCTGTTCTCTTCAACATATTCATTAATGATCTGGTAGAAGGTTTACACAGTAAAATATCGATATTTGCAGATGATACAAAACTATGTAAAGCAGTTAATACAAGAGAAGATAGTATTCTGCTACAGATGGATCTGGATAAGTTGGAAACTTGGGCTGAAAGGTGGCAGATGAGGTTTAACAATGATAAATGTAAGGTTATACACGTGGGAAGAGGGAATCAATATCACCATTACACACTGAACGGGAAACCACTGGGTAAATCTGACAGGGAGAAGGACTTGGGGATCCTAGTTAATGATAAACTTACCTGGAGCAGCCAGTGCCAGGCAGCAGCTGCCAAGGCAAACAGGATCATGGGGTGCATTAAAAGAGGTCTGGATACACATGATGAGAGCATTATACTGCCTCTGTACAAATCCCTAGTTAGACCGCACATGGAGTACTGTGTCCAGTTTTGGGCACCGGTGCTCAGGAAGGATATAATGGAACTAGAGAGAGTACAAAGGAGGGCAACAAAATTAATAAAGGGGATGGGAGAACTACAATACCCAGATAGATTAGCGAAATTAGGATTATTTAGTCTAGAAAAAAGACGACTGAGGGGCGATCTAATAACCATGTATAAGTATATAAGGGGACAATACAAATATCTCGCTGAGGATCTGTTTATACCAAGGAAGGTGACGGGCACAAGGGGGCATTCTTTGCGTCTGGAGGAGAGAAGGTTTTTCCACCAACATAGAAGAGGATTCTTTACTGTTAGGGCAGTGAGAATCTGGAATTGCTTGCCTGAGGAGGTGGTGATGGCGAACTCAGTCGAGGGGTTCAAGAGAGGCCTGGATGTCTTCCTGGAGCAGAACAATATTGTATCATACAATTATTAGGTTCTGTAGAAGGACGTAGATCTGGGTATTTATTATGATGGAATATAGGCTGAACTGGATGGACAAATGTCTTTTTTCGGCCTTACTAACTATGTTACTATGTTACTATGTTACTAAATAGGTTTCTGTAGGTGATGTCACACGCTGCGCTGGACAACCTGCGATGCTCGAAGTGGAGCACTGCAAGGTTCAGTGGACCGAGGTGAAGGGAGCAGAGCCCGGACCCAGGGCTGGTGTGTTACACAGGCCCAGGAGACGGTTTTTGTTCCAACTTTTGTTCTTGATTTCCATTCATATCTGTAGAGCTTTATCACTGAGTATCTTCTAGACCTTTACAATTCCTGAGATTTTATTAGCATTTTTTTGGCAAAACAATTTACCTGCTTTTAATATATGTGAATTCATTTAGACTATATCTTTATTGGTCAATTATGCACTTTGCTAATAAACAATGTAGTCATCTAATAATGAACAAGGGCAAGATCGTTATTCCTCTATTAGTCATTAATGTCAGATGCCGATCCTGAGCTCTGTGTGCGCGGATCGTGAGAATATTTTGTTGTTTGTTGTTTAGATTTCCTCATCTTAAAGAGCATCTGCCACATCCTCTGTAAAATTATATAGAGCCATTAATTCCACAGCGTTTACAGACACCAGCACTGTCCCCATTGGGGCTCACAGTCTACATTCCCTATCAGTATGTTTTTGGAGTGTGGGACGGTACCGGCGTACTCGAAGGAGCCCATGCAAGGTTGGGGAGAACATACAAACTCCTTGCAGATGTCCTTTGTGGGATTAATTAGGGCATCCTTGTAGTACAGATACTATACTGGTTAGAAATGCACCCACAAAAGTGACCCCCTCGCCCTAAGGACCTAAAGCAGATGTGCTGTGTGAAAAGTTTGTTCTAACTCTTGTGTGACTTTAAACCTTTTTGTATTATCCATTTGGGAGCTACCGTTTAGAATTACTTGTAGAATGGAAGCTAAGTTAGTTTCCAATTAACTGTCTTCTTCTGATCAGTTTTGATTTTTGGGAATATGCAAATATAAAAAAAATGCTAAACAACTACTAAATGGAGCTTTTTTGGTTAAATTATTGGTCTTGGCCTTTGTATTTGGGTTAGTGATGTAGCATTATGGTTTCTTTTTGGTCACAGGCCTATTAATACATTGTGTGACCCCCAATGCCATGTAATAAACCTAAGTCACATAGACTGTTCCATAAGACACCTTACAGGACACTTGTTGCTTTTTTTTAATGACATTTTTTGTCTTTGTTGATCTTTTGGAAGGGCAGATCGTAGTTCACAATATATATTGTGCAGTTCTACTGTAGTATCACTGTCCGTATTCAATATTAAAAGCTCACATTACATATGTGATAAAGAAACAGAACCTAAGTGTCTTTTTTAACCCAAACTTCATGATTTAAAAAGGAAATTGTAGAAAGATTTTGGTACATCGTGCGCTAATTGTCTGCAGGGAGCAATAAAAAGGCCATTTTGCTTAGCGTTAGCTTGGTCCTTTTTTTTGTCCCCCAGGACTTCCACTAATTACCGTTCAAACACAATATGTTTAATGTTAGGTCTTGCCAAATGCACCCTAATAATTCCTTATAATTTCATTTCCACAACGATACTTCTGCATTCAGATGAAAATGCATTACCGAAAACCATGGGTAATACAAGTTGCTTCTTGAAATAATTGCATTTCTGTAAACTTTCCAAAAAGCTTTTTACTTTTTTTTCATGGACTGTGTTTTGTACTAGCTTGTTTGAAACTTTAACTTAGAAATCTTAGATTTGTCTTTCGTGCATTTTGGTAAAATGAAACTTCAACCTAATTACTCACAATGCAGATAACAAATTCCTTGGCTGTTATTTGAACATTGAGCATTTTTTAGGATTACATAATGCACAATACATACATACATACATACAGTTGAAACCAGAAGTTTACATCCACTGTATAAAAAGACAAATCTGCAGGTTTTTCCTCAATATTTGAAATTAAATCCGAATAAGCCTTTTCTGTTTTAGGTCAATTAGGATTACAATAATTATTAATATTTGCCAAAAGCTAGAATAATGGGAGAGAGAGAATATTTTAAGACATTTTTATTACTTACTGCAAAGGGGAAAAAGTTTACATACACTAAGATTACTATGTCTTTAAATTCTGGACCCATATGATGATGTCCATGTGTTTGGAAACTTCTGATAGGTTTTTTGTCAACATATGAGTTAATTAGAGACATGCCTGTGGATGTATTTTAATGCACACCTGAAACACTGCTTCTTTGTGTAGCGTCATGGGAAAATCTAAAGAAATCAGTCAAGATATCAGAAAGAGAATTGTAAATTTGCACAAGTCTGGCTCATCCTTGGGTACAATGCCAAGATACCTGAAGGTGCCTCCTTCATTTGTACAAATAATTATACACAAGAACAAACAAGATGGGAATTTTCAGCCATCATACCGCTCAGGTAGGAGACGGGTTCTGTGTCCCAGAGATGAACGTGCTTTGGTCCGATATGTGCATATCAACCCAAGGACAAAAACAAAAGACCTTGTGAAGATGATGGCAGAGCTAATAAGATTGTGTCAATATCCACACTGAAATGAGTACTGTATCAACATGGGCTGAAAGGCCACTCTGCCAGGAAGAAGCCATTACTCCAAAAGAAACACAAAAAAAGCCAGATTAATGTTTGCAAATGCACACAGGAACAAAGACCTTAATTTCTGGAGACCTGTCCTGTGGTCTGATGAAACTAAAATTGAACTTTTTGGGCATAATGGTCATCGTTATGTTTGGAGGAAAAAGGGAGAAGCTTGGAAGCCTAAGAACAGCATCATGTTGTGGGATTGTTTTGCTGCAAGAGGGACTGGTCCACTTCACAATATAGATGGCATCATTAGAAAAGAAGATTGTGACCATACTGAAGCAACATCTCAAGTCATCAGCCAGGAAGTTAAAGCTTGGGCCGAAATGAGTCTTCCAAATGGACAGTGACCCGAAGCATACGGCCAAAATGATGATAAAGTGGCTTAACCCGTTAATGACCTCCAGTACGTCTTTTTACTGACATGAGATATAAGAGAATAGCATCCCCATACAGGTGACAATCAGGCAGGTGTCGATTGTACACAGAAGCTGACAACTTGCTGAATCAGCCACGATCAGTGTTGGCGCCATCCATATCTGTTTAACCCCTTAGATGCTGTCTATCAATAATGACCTTATCATATAAATGTTTAAGAGTGTGGGGGATTCCACTTTATCCCCACTGGCACCCTGAGATCATGATTGTGTGGTCCTGATGTTTGCCATGGCAGTTCGCGGCCAAATAACGGTCTTAGAGTCTGCCGTATATAGCGGCCACATTTAGGTGGTAACATACACTTTTTCAACCCTTTCATGTCACTTTGTATTAATTCCTGAAAAGCACCTGAAGGGTTAATAAACTACCTGACAGGAGTTTTCAGTATGTCAGGGGGGTGTTCCTTTCAAAATGGTATCACTTTTGGGTTTTTTCCAATATATAGGACCTCTAAAGTCACTTCAAACCTGGATAGGTCCCTAAAAATTTTTTTTTTTAAATTTCCATGAAAAAAATGAAGAATTACTGCAACATTTTTAAACCAGCAAAATCCACAAAAGGAGGAAAAAATAAAAGGAATAAACCTCCACTATTCTAGAGAAAATACCAAAAAAACAGGCAAAGATACTTACCTGTCTAGGCCTCAAATTAAATGCACTATAATGGTGCAGCAGGCAAGAGTAAAGATGGCAAAAAATGAAAAATTGCTGCAACATTTTTAAACATCCTAAGATGCTAACAAAATAAAATAACCTCCTGCTCTGTGGCCTCCCCTCTAACACTCTCGCACCCCTCCAGTCTATTCTAAACTCTGCTGCCCGACTAATCCACCTGTCCCCCCGCTATTCCCCGGCCTCTCCCCTCTGTCAATCTCTTCACTGGCTCCCCATTACCCAGAGACTCCATTACAAAACCCTAACCATGACATACAAAGCCATCCACAGCCTGTCTCCTCCATACAACTGTGACCTCGTCTCCCGGTACTTACCTACCCGCAACCTCCGATCCTCACAAGATCTCCTTCTCTACTCCCCTCTTATCTCCTCTTCCCACAATCGTATACAAGATTTCTCTCACGTATCACCCCTACGCTGGAACTCTCTACCCCAACATAACAGACTCTCGTCTACCATCAAAACCTTCAAAAAGAATCTGAAGACCCACCTGTTCTGGCAAGCCTACAACCTGCAGTAACCAGTCGACCAAACCGCTGCAAGACCAGCTCTATCCTCACCTACTGTATTCTCACCTATCCATTGTAGATTGTGAGTCAATGTTTTGGAGCTGCCATCACAAAGCCCTGATCTCAGTCCTGTTGAAAAAGTATGGGCAAAGCTGAAAAGGCTGGTACGAGCAAGGCGACCCTCAAACCTGGATTAGTCACACCAGTTTTGTCAGGAGGAATGGGCCCAAATTCCGACTAACTTTTTGTGAGAAGCTTGTGGAAGGAAACCTAAGTCATTCAGTTTAAGGGAAATAGTACGAAATACTAATGAAATGTATGGAAACTTTTGACTTTGCAGTAAGTAATAAAAATGCCTTAAAACATTCTCTCTCTGTCTCAAACGGCAAAGGTTTATTCTGATTTAATTTCAGATATTGAGAAAAACATGCATGTGTTTTTATATAGTGTATGTAAACTTCTGGTTTCCACGTTTTCGCTATACATACATACTTATATCCTTTTTCCATAAGCGGTCCTTGCCACACCCTGGCCCATTTTTGTCTAGTAGAAAAAAAGCTGGTGGGTTCTACTTTGTGATCGTTGAACTCAGGCAGACAAAACTGGGAAGCGCATGCAGCATGTGTGTTCTTCTTGACTAATTGGCTAGTAGAGATCACAAGGGCTCTTCAAACAAATTATTCTTTTTTTTTTTTTTAAATAGCCATGTGACAACTATACACTTTGAAGCATCTCTAACCGCAGTTTACGGGTTCAAATAGTGGCTGTGCTATCTTCAACTTGATTGTTCCTTGTGTAGGAAAGCAGCTGACAAGGTCCTGGACGGAAGGTATGTGTCACCGAGGCAGCTAGCCTCGGTGACGTGAGTCCTAAAACGCAAGGTTCCAGCAACGATATTTTGCAGAGAGGGATTTTTAATGAACCCGGGGCTTTTGAGTCCTGGTTTTAGAAACCGTGCGAAAAGCTGGGTGGGTCTAGTCACTTCCATACATCTACTCTGGAACACGAAGGGCTTATTTAAGGCAGCAGTGCTGCTTCTGTGGTGTATGTCTGTTGAAGTGGAAAGACCTTTGTGTGCTGGTCAGTCTCTGCCAGAGACTTGACTAAGGTTAGGCTTAATTTTCAAAGGGTGAGCCCGCTTTGTGCTCCCATATTGTCATATGGACGGCTTGTTTATTTTTGCTTACCTTTATGGCGGAGCAAATGCCATTTTAATAAATGTACCTGTTTGCACCAAGAAACGTTGTCTGTGTATACCTGAAGCAATGCCAGAAAGCAAGAGATCCTTACACTAGTATGAAACTGAGACATGCCCTAATTCTTTTAGGTATATTTTCATGACAAAGCCGTTTCAGGTAATTTATTGCTCTTGTTTGGGCTCTAATAATAGATTTAGGAACTGTATAATGTGTAGAATGTATTTTCAGTTGACAAATCTAAATAAAATGTCTAAAACAATGGTAATATATTTTAGCAGATTGAAGAAACTGGGAAAAATATGTAGTGAGAAGAATACGCACACCTGTATGTGTGAGAAAGGACACATTTACATTTAGGGTATGTTCACACGTTCAGGATTTCCATCCTTTTTTTTTCCTGACTGTTTTTTAAAAAACTGCAGCTCTTGGCAGAAAACGCAGGTCCTTTTTTTGGTCCTTTTTTGGTCCGTTTTTTGATGCGTTTTTTGATGCGTTTTTTGATGCGTTTTTTTGATGCAGTTTTCTAGCCAGAGTCTGTGTGTTTTCTAGGAATTTTTTTAGGGTTAAAATGGCTGAAAATACCCTAACCCTAACCCTACCCCTAACCCTACCCCTAACCCTACCCCTAACCCTACCCCTAACCCTACCCCTACCCCTAACCCTACCCCTAACCCTAACCCTAACCCTACCCCTAACCCTAACCCTACCCCTAACCCTACCCCTAACCCTACCCCTATTCTAACCTTAGTGAAAAAAAAAAAAAAAAAATTCTTTATTTTTTTTATTGTCCCTACCTATGGGGGTGACAAAGGGGGGGGGGGGTGTCATTTACTATTTTTTTATTTTGATCACTGAGATAGGTTATATCTCAGTGATCAAAATGCACTTTGGAACGAATCTGCCGGCCGGCAGATTCGGCGGGCGCACTGCGCATGCGCCCGCCATTTTGCAAGATGGCGGCGCCCAGGGAGAAGACGGCCGGACGGACACCGGGACGCCGGGTGAGTATAAGGGGGGGAGATTAGGGCACGGGGGGGGGGGGGGCATCAGAGCACTGGGGGGGGGCATCGGAGCACTGGGGGGGGGGCATCGGAGCACGGGGGGGCGGGATCGGAACACGGGGGGGGGGGGGCAGCCACACTCCGCCCACGCACTTCCGCCCGCTCCCCGCACTTCCTGCTGCAGCGGTTCTGCACATCAAATCGCAGATATATTTTTGATCTGCGGGTTTTACTGCGGTTTGGACCTCACAATGGAGGTCTATGGGTGCAGAACCGCTGCGGCTCCGGAAAAAGAATTGACATGCTCCTTCTTTTTTCCGGGAGCTATTCAGCGCGTCTTTTTTTTAACAATTTCCGGACCATGTGCACAGTGTGTCCTGTTTTCCATAGGGTACAGTGTACTGTACCCTGCATGGAAAACAGCTGCGGAACCGCAGCGGCAAAACCGCCGCGGTTCCGCGGTAAAAAACGCACTGTGTGAACATGGCCTTTAAAGCTGAAGCAATCGGGAAAAAAAAAGAGCAAAAAGAATAACCGGATGCTTGGTGGACCCTGGATTGTTAAAGGGAATCTGTCGGCAGGTTTTTGCTATGTAGTTTGAGGACAGCATGAGATGAGGCCTGAGATTTCAGGGATGTGTCGCTTAGGCCTCTTTCACACATCCGTTTTTTAGAATCAGTCACAATCCGTCAAAGTGTTGAAAAGACGAATCCTGTGAAGATTTTAAAAAAGCTGATACACTGGATCCTGTTTCTATTTTGTGTTTTGACGAATCCGTCGGAGCTTGAGAGAGAGAGAGAGAGATTCTGACTTTCCAACACAGACAAAAAACGTCTCCTTGGACGCGCACGACGACTGAAACGTGCGGTAATCCGTCAGTAATACAAGTCTATGAGAAAAAGACGGATCCAGTGTGCAAATTCGCTTGATCCGTTTTTTTTCACAAAACGACAAAAGAAGGAAGTGTGAAAGAGGCTTTATTAGGCTGGATGCTGTTGTTTTATCACCAGGACTACTGTGCACATGAGCCTTTATTCGACCATGCCCTCTCCTTTTGATAGCAGCTCACTGTCAATAGACTATGTCCATAGAGAACCTGGTGGGGACAGCTTTCTGAGCTCTGCTGCAGCTAAATACTCTGTGTCAAACCTGCTGCACCCAGTAAACTAAGTGATACATCACTGGAATCAGGGTCTCTGCCTTCAGATGAGGTACGAAAAAGCTGGTGACAGATTCCCTTTGAGTCGAGGCGAGTGATTATTATTTTTTTTTTTTGCCTATAACCTATCTTCGTTTCGATTTGTAGCAAGAATGACAGTAAACAGTGGCGTTACAGAAATTTCTGTTCA
The DNA here is from genome assembly GCF_032444005.1 of Ranitomeya imitator. Lineage (NCBI taxonomy): Eukaryota > Metazoa > Chordata > Amphibia > Anura > Dendrobatidae > Ranitomeya > Ranitomeya imitator. The sequence continues at coordinate 138,512,287 of NC_091291.1, forward strand.
GTAAAGTCACAGGCTCCCTGACCTCTTACACCACCTTTACATTATACTGCAGGGATATGTTATGCCATATGATAAATATATTCTCGTCACATGTGCTGCTCATTTATTATGGTTTCTGATAATATCCAGGCTGACTAATCTGCTTTGAAATTTGAGTTGGTGACCAAGTGTAGATAATAACATAAATAAAATGAAATCCATGCTGGTCCTTTGTTCCTGAGAATAATATGAGACCTTTTACTATGAGACAAGCCACTAAACATAGTATTTAACCTCAGCCCGGGCACCTCTCCCTGAACTCCCAAACTGTCTAGATACTAATCATGAAGACCTCGCTGGTTAATGCATGCCAAAACATATTGTTTATACATCCTAATGTATTCGTCCATTCACAATCTATGCTAACATCTTTCAGATTTTTTACTTTAAAATGAAAGCATCCGTTCTTTTGTGAAGAACTATGCATTTTTCCGGGCCTTAGTAAATATAAAAAGAGTAATATATTTTGTATTTTCTGACTTTAGTGGACTTTGGACCATGACGAAAGCCATAAAAGGCAACAGGAAATAAGGGTGGTCTAGGGTAGTGTGAGGGGTAATTGCTCCTAATGATCTAGCGATATGGAGGGAGGGAATGTCAGCTATCTTCATTGGAGAGCGGACAGTTTGCTCCAACGGTTCAGCCATGCTGCTAGTCCGATCTGTCAGTCATCAAGAGCAGGTCACGCCTGACAAGTAGTAAGGAAATATACTGAGGGCACCACTAATAAATGCGGGTAGTCGTGTAGTACAGTACAACAAAACACGGCACTCTTACAAGAATGAGATATTGGTGCTCAAGTGGGGTATCCAGTCCGTCGTATATTAGTAGAAAAACTTGGCACTCAAAAGATTGTACAGAAAAAAAGTGTTCCTTTATTGGCATCCAGAAAACAGTTTGAACGCTTTCGGTCCCTGAATGGACCTTCATCAGAACTGGTTCAGGGAGAGATTCAAGGGAAGGTTCTAAATTCCGCTCTATGTAGTAACACTTCAATGACATAGGATGCCTGAATGATGAGAGTGAATCTGCGTGGAGCAGCACGTCTACGATATGTGGCTATAGCCGCTGTGGATAAGCGCTGTGTAATAAATGCGGGATCAGCCAGCAATACCCCAAAAGACAGAACAAATAATAAAAAGAAAGAAAGAAGTGTGCTACATATAGTTGGGATCACCAAATAGAGTACAACATATATTCATTAAACCAAACACAATACATACAATTATTTAAAAACATTTAAAGGGAACCTGTCACCAGGTTTGGCCGATACGAGTTGCGGCCACCCACTTTCAGTGGGTATACTCACCTGGGGGGGGGGGGGGGGCGATTCTGGTCTTGGTCCAGTGCCTCCCATCTTCTTGCGATGCCTTCCTCCCTCTTGCTTCTTGTGGATGACGCATCCCTGCATCATCCACATATGCTCCCCGAAATCGAGCTCCTGCGCAGGCGTACTTGTCTGCCCTGTTGAGGGCAGAGCAAAGTACTGCAGTGCGCAGGTGCCAGGAAAGACCATAGAGGCTCGGCGCCTACGCACTGCAGAACTTTGCTCTGCCCTCAACAGGGCAAATCAGTACGCCTGCGCAGGAGCGCGATTCCCAATATGTGGAGGAAAACAACTGTGGGCGCACGGCAGGGACTGGAAGGAAAGGAGCGCCATTTGACTTTTTGAATGTAAAGTTTGCTGGAATTATTACCGGATGCCATGTCACATTTGGAGAGCCCATTATGTGCCTAAACAGTGGAAACCCCCCCCCCCACACACACACACAAGAGACACCATTTGGAAATTAGACCCCTTATGGAACTTTTCTAGATGTGTATTGAGGAACTTGAAACCCCGGGTGCTTCACAGAAGTTTATAACATTAAGCAGTAAAAATAAAAAAATCACATGTTTCCCGCAATAAAATCTTTTTAGCTTCAAATTTTGTATTATTTTCACAAGGGTAACAGGAGAAAATGGACACTACAATTTGTTGTGCAATTTCTCCTGAGATTACCGATAGCCCATATGTCATCGAAAATCTCAGAAGGGAAGAAACCCCATATTACAGTGCAGATTTTGCTGCACTTGTTTGAGGTGCCATGTCACATTGACAGAGCCCCTGAGGTTACATCACAACAGAACCCCCATAAGTGACCCCATTTTACCAACGAAACCTCTACTGGTGCAGTAATTATATTGACACCACAGGTGTGTCTCAGAATTTTTTAACATCAGGCCTTTATGGCAGAATGGCCTGACGGAAGCCTCTCCTCAGTGCAACACATATGAAAGCTCGCATAGAGTTTGCTAAAAGACACATGAAGGACTCCGAGACTGAGACATAAGATTCTCTGGTCTGATGAGGCAAAGATAGACCTTTTTGGTGATAATTCTAAGCGGTATGTGTGGAGAAAACCAGGCGCTGCTCATCACCTGCCCAATACCATCCCAACAGTGAAACATGGTGGTGGCAGCATCATGCTATGGTGGGTATCAGCTGCAGGGACAGGACAACTGGTTGTTATTGAAGGAAACATGAATGCGGCCAAGTACAGAGGTATCCTGGATGATAACCTCTTCCAGAGTGCTCTGGACCTCAGACATTGCCGAAGGTCCACCATCCAACAAGACAATGACCCTAAGCCCACAGCTAAAATAAAAAAGGAGTCGCTTTAGAACAACTCTGTGACCATTCTTGACCGGCCCAGGCAGAGCCCTGACCTAAACCCAATTGAGCATCTCTGGAGAGACCTGAAAATGGCTGTCCACCAACGTTCACCATCCAACCTGTCGGAACTGGAGAGGATCTGCAAGGAAGAATGGCGGAGGACCTCAAATCCTGGTGTGAAAAACTTGTTGCATCATTCCCAAGAAGACTCATGGCTGTACTAGGTCAAAAGGTGCTTCTACCCAATACTGAGCAAGGGGTCTGAATACTTATGACAATGTGATATTTCTTTTTTTCTTTTTCAATAAATTTGCAAAACCTTCTAGATTTCTGTTTTGTTTTTTTTCAGTCAAGATGGGGTGCAGAGTGAACATTAATGAGGAAACAAAAAACTTTTGAATTTACCAAATGGCTGTAATGAAACAAAGAGTGAAAAATGTAAAGGGGTTTGAACACTTTCCGTACCCACTGTATATTATACAAACTTTTGCATTTTATTTAATTACTATCTTATTGTCTTGTGATTTGAAGGTTTCCTTCCAAATGACTACATAGGATATGACATAGAAAGCTAGTGATTGTTAAACTTGTATGCAATGAATAAGGATTGAATTCCAAAACGCGTTTTTTTCTCTTCGCCACGACAGCACCCACTTGAGAGAGGGGATCCGCCCCTAGGAACAGGAAACCCTATGGAGAGAATAAAAGGGGCGGTCCCCCTCGCTCCCACAGTTGGTTTCCTGTTCCTACGGGAGACCTGGAGAGAAAAGGATTCCCAGCCTGGATGCCGCTTGCGCAGTTTACCTGTATAGGGACGGCAAGGGCTCCAGAGCTGGAAGCAGCGTCGGGGGTCCTATGGCAGCTTCCCCCCTCTGCTGGCAGGTACCGTGAGGCCAGGATCGGGGAGTCGCCTGGATCACGGAGAAACATCCAGCAGACCTGCAGGGACCAAACCGCTGGGGTAAGAACCTGTGACGCCAGCTTCGGGTGGCGCACAGGCAGCGTGTGGCCCAGTGTTCTCTCCCCCGGAAGTATTGCTACAACTTCCGGGGTGATGCAGGAGGAGGACGGCGCCTGCGTGATCGCTGGATGGAAGCTCAGGCGCGCACAGCAGAGCCGCAACCCGGATGTAGTAGTCACTTCCGGGTGCGGCAGGAAGAAGATGGACCCGGCGTCCATCATGGCATCTCCCCAGGACACAGCGTTACCTTCATCAGAAGTCACCGCTGTTACACCTGGAAGCCGGACTAGCAGCAGCCGCAGATCATCCTCCAAGAGCGCCAGAGAAAAGAGATCGGACCGGTCGGCTCCTCCATCTGTGCCTCCGTCTCCTCCTCTCCAGCCGGTATTGTGACAACAGCTTCAGGGGTGAGTGTTTGTCTACCCTATTAGGCTGATTATACTTCCCTCTTTTATCTAATTCCCTAGGTTAAAAGAACAGGGAAATCCAAACATAAGCAATGTGCCTTATGCTCTCAGCCGCTCCCGGATACTTATTTAAAGAAGCTGTGCCAGTCATGCATCGAATCCACCTTACGTGAGGAGTCTTCAGTAAGGTCGGAAGATATATGTAGCATGATTAGAGAGGAATTACGAGCCATTCGGAGCTCGGATAAAGTTCCTGAGAGTAGGAAGAAATATAGCTCTCCTAGATCTGAACAGTCCTCTGAGGTTGAGGATAAGGATTCGGACGATTCCCAAGAGGTTATATCCTCGGAGGGTGAGCAGGATACATGCTTTCCTACAGACAGTATTGACAATTTAGTCAAATCAGTACGTAACACCATGGGTATGGAAGATACTAAAACCCTTAAAACACCACAGGACGTGATGTTTGCTGGCCTGTCCTAAAGAAAGAGACCTTCTTTTCCTGTTATTCCAGCGATAAAGGATTTAGTCAGAAAGGAGTGGGAGAACCAGGGGCAAAAAGGGTTGCCGTCTTCCTCAAAACGTCGCTATCCCTTTAATGACGAGGATTTCTCCAAATGGTCAAAAGCCCCGAAAGTAGATGCGGCAGTGGCATCCACTTCTAGGAAATCTTTACTGCCTGTAGAAGATTCAGGATCTTTGCAAGACCCGCTTGATCGGAAAGCAGATTCCTTTTTAAAAAGAGCTTGGGAATCCTGTACAGGAGCTTTCAGACCGGCTATTTCGGCCACATGCACTGCTAGGTCCATGTTGGTCTGGTTGAATGATCTTGAAGAAGGCTTGAAAGGTGGCCTTTCCCGCAATAAACTAATGTCATCTATTCCGTTAATTAGAGGAGCTACTGCCTTTTTGTCCGATTCTTCAGCCGATTCCATCCGATTAGCAGCCAAATCGGCAGGTCTGACCAACGCGGCTCGCCGCGCCTTGTGGCTAAAAGGATGGATTGGAGATCCACAAACGAAATCTAAGTTATGTGGTCTGCCATGCCAGGGTGAGTACCTATTTGGTACTCAGTTAGATGAGATCATTACCAAAGCGGGTGAGAGGAAGAAAGGGTTCCCCAATAACACTTATCTTCCATCCTATAGGAGAGCGTTCCGAAAGCCCATGTTCAACAGAAGACGGGACTATAAAAACCAGGACCATTGGGCCAATAAAGACTTTAAGCAAAAAGGAGCCTTCTTCGGGAAACGCCCTTTCAAACCTGAGGATAAACCCCGTTAGGACAGATCTACCCGTTGGTGGTAGGTTGTCCTTCTCTATGCAATGGCTGGCAATAACCTCTAATCCATGGGCAACTAGCCTTATAACTACGGGCCTAAAATTAAGATTTTCTCAAGTCCCCCCGGACTCATTTTGTCTGACTTCCTTAGGGTCACCATCACAGCAAGAGGCCTTGGAACAGGAAATAATATCTCTCCTGTCCAAAGGAGTATTAGTGGAAGTCCCATTTTATCAAAAAGGAAGGGGATTATATTCCCCTTTATTTTTGATTTCAAAGCCAGACGGATCATATAGAACAATAATTAACCTTAAGAGACTAAACGTCTTCTTAGAGAACCAAACTTTTAAAATGGAATCTATTCGGTCAACTATTAAGCTTCTGTTTCCCCATTGCTTCATGGCAGTTCTTGACCTTAAATATGCATATTATCATCTTCCAATCTTCAGTGAGCATCAACAATATCTACGGGTGGCAGTTATGGTCAAAGGTCAGATTCGGCATTATCAATACACAGCAATGCCATTTGGACTATCAATAGCCCCTAGAGTTTTCACAAAACTAATGTCAAAGGTAATGTCATATTTGAGGTTAAAAGACACCCTCATAATACCGTATTTAGATGACCTATTGATAGTCGGTAATCCCTTTCACAATGTTTATCTGATTCAATTTCGTCCCTACAGGGCTTAGGGTGGTTAGTAACTTGGGAAAAATCTAGATTGTCCCCCACAACTAAGCAAAAATTTTTAGGAATCATTCTAGACTCTACAAATCAAATGTGCTTTCTTCCCGAGTCAAAACAAATAGCAATCATAAACAAAGTACAATTCGTGATTAACCACCCCCTAATTTCCCTAAGAGAAGGTATGTCCCTTCTTGGTTCCTTCACATCTTGTATTCCAGCTGTTCCGTGGGCCCAATCCCATAGCAGGAAATTACAGTATACAATACTTCGTGAGGAAGAAAGGTTACATGGCCGATTAGATAGTCGTATTCCCTTACCAACAGATGTGATACAATCTCTCACTTGGTGGTTAAATCCAGATCATTTTTCCAGTGGGGTTCCCTGGGTGGTTAAACCTTCAAAAACTATCTTCACTGATGCCAGTCCTAGTGGTAGGGGAGCACATTTAGGAGATCAAATAGTGCAAGGTCTGTGGTCTCCTAGAGAATCGGACGATTCTTCTAATATAAAAGAACTGAAGGCTATCTATCATGCCTTATCTGAATTTCTTCCGCAGCTACACGGAACGCATACAAGAATCTTTTCAGACAACATGACGGCAGTAGCATATATAAACCACCAAGAAGGAACAAGATCAGAAGCACTCATGTCTATAGCCGACGACATTCTAGCCATTGCAGAGGAACACCTTCTGTCCCTATCAGCGCTACAAGTGAGAGGAATCGACAATTCGAGAGCAGATTTCCTCAGTCGCCACACTCTCCACCAAGGAGAATGGGTTCTAAGTCGTCGTATCTTTTGCATGATAATAAAAAAAATGGGGCACTCCCGAGATAGATCTCTTTGCGACAAGAGAAAACAGGCAAGACAAAAAGTTTGCATCATTGTTCCGATCCGACAATCCAGATATCTTCGACACCCTACAAGTGCCATGGGTATTCAAGAAGGCATATGCCTTTCCCCCGCTGATACTACTTCCGACAGTAATCAGGAAGATAAGGGAGGACAGAGCAAACGTGATCTTAATAGCTCCGTTCTGGCCCAAGAGGCCATGGTTTTCCTGGCTGAGAGCCATGTCGATCTCAGACCCTTGGATCCTCCCGGAGGATTGGGATCTTCTTTTCCAGGGCCCCTTCAACCACCCTCAGGTGAAGGGTCTTCGGCTAACAGCCTGGAATTTGAGACGCAGCTGCTAAAGATGAGAGGGTTCTCAAACAAAGTGATTGACACTCTGCTATTAAGTAGGAAAAAATCCACTACCTCCATCTACGCAAGAGTGTGGAGAAAATTTCTAAACCTCTACCCAACGGCCCTGTCAAACAAAATTCATATTCCTATGATTCTAGAATTTCTTCAAAAAGGGCGCGATTTAGGCCTGGCAGTCAGTACCTTTAAAAGTACACATTTCTGCGCTGGGGGCTTTATATGGTCACGGTATCGCAGGTAATAAGTGGGTAGCCAGGTTTGCTGCAGCATGCCAGAGGTCAGAGACAGTTCGAATTCCCCATGTACCACCTTGGGATGTTAATTTAGTTCTTGAAGCTCTTACAGACCACCCTTTTGAGCCACTACATTCAGCTCACATAAAACATGTCTCCCTCAAGACAGCTCTTCTTGTCGCCTTAGTATCAGCGAGAAGAGTAAGTGACATACAGGCACTATCAATAGATCCTCCCTTTATGTCAATATTCCCAGATAGGGTTGTCCTAAAGACAGACCCTTCATACTTACCAAAAGTATGCACTAAATTTCACAGATCACAAGAAATTTTCCTTCCCTCCTTCTATGATAACCCTACAAGTCAGGAAGAACAAAAGTACCACACATTAGATGTGAGGAGAGCCATATTAGCCTGTTTGGATAGGACTAGTGCCTGGAGGAAGAGCAGGGCTCTCTTTGTTTCCTTCCAGGGTCATAGAAAAGGAGCTGGAATCACGAAGGGTACTCTTATCTCAGTGGATTCGTGATGCAATATGTCTGGCCTATTCATCCAAAGGGGAGAATCCGCCTGAGACCGTAAGAGCACATTCCACCCGGGCGATTGCATCATCCTGGGCTGAATGAGCGGAGGTTTCGATAGAACTGATATGTAAGGCCGCAACCTGGTCTTTGCCTACTACCTTCTATAATCACTATAGATTAGACTTGTCTTCCTCATCTGACTTGTCCTTCGGTAGATCAGTCCTTAACACGGTGATCCCTCCCAAATGACTATCTCTGAAAGTCTCTCAAGTGGGTGCTGTCGTGGCGAAGAGAAAACACCGGATTACGTCCCGGTAATGCTCTTTTATAGAGCCACGACAGCACCCCTTCACTTCCCACCCTTATAGGTTTTTTATTTAGGAGCACGGTTAAGGGTGTTTGGTTCTTGTAGTTAGCCATACTTAAGTTAACTAATTATAAATGATATTGAATGACCTACTAAAATCTGGTGGGCGGTTCCTCGCAATCTCTGTAACCCAACTGTGGGAGCGAGGGGGAGCGCCCCTTTTATTTTCTACATAGGGTTTCCTGTTCCTAGGGGCGGATCCCCTCTCTCAAGTGGGTGCTGTCGTGGCTCTATAAAAGAGCATTACCGGTAAGTAATCCGGTGTTTCTTACCCATGCACACTGGTGCGACTTTTAAAATAAAATAAATCTTTATTTTTTTATTTTTTTTTATATAGCGCTAACATATTTTTTTAAAATATATCTTCAATAAAGACTTCTAATTTTACTACGCTGGCTTTTTCACATTTTTCGTACAGATTACATGACTACTTTATTTTAGATGTTCTACGTTTTTTTTATACACAATTATTTTGTATTTGACCGGAAATTCTAGAAACAGGTCTCGGGAACGGTGGTGAAAGCATATTGTGCTCCATCATACGCCAACTTTTTTTTTTTTTTTTTTTTAGCTTGATAGGAGACACATGTACTTCACTTAGGTTTATTAAAGACGCATGTTATCTGCTGGTTTCGTTTTATAGACAATATAATTTTTTTTTCCGACTGAGTTCACTGACTGATTGTGAGAAATTTGTATCTGGACTTAACAGAAATCCATTGAACATCAGGCCCACATCAAATTCCTCTTTCTCCACAACAGACCTACAAACACAAAGGCATTTCTACTAAGTAGATGAGCAAAGAATAAAGATATAACAAGGGATAAAAATAATGAAAACAAAAAATTAATAAAATATATAGTAACTTTGCTGCTAGTGTGGAATAATGACAAAGTTAAATTGAGCTATGTGCTCAAAAATTGTGCTCAGTTAAAAAGCATAAATACTATATGCCCTGAAAAAAATCATCACCCTAAATATAGCATTATGAATACAGTGCATGCACATGCAGATCTATCTATCTATCTATCTTTATTTGCATGAATGGGAATGAGCTTTATTTATAATTCGATTTCCTTATTCATGTTGATGATTTCTAAGGTATACAATATTTTGCTCTGTTACTGAGCCAATTTCATAGTACTTATACGTTTTTGTGATGAATATACATTTTATATGTATATTTGATACATTGTATCAAAATGAAAACAAAAATGGTAAATCAAAACCCCCTTTGTCACCCCCTTAGATAAAAATAGTAAAATAAAAAAAAATGTATTTTTTTTCCAATTTTGCAGTTAGGGTTAGAGTTGGGGCTAAGGTTAGTGTTGGGATTTGGGTTGTGTTGGGGTTAGGGTTGTGTTTACTGTTGTGTTGGGGTTATAGTTGTGGTGTTGGGGTTATAGTTGTGGTGTTGATTACGGTTGTGGTGTTGGTTACGGTTGTGGTGTTAGGGTTAGGGTTGTGTTTACTGTTGTGTTGGGGTTATAGTTGTAGTGTTGGTTACGGTTGTGGTATTGGTTACAGTTGTGGTGTTAGGGTTAGGGTTGGTAGGAGAGCTCTGGGACCGTGAGTGCTGATACCACTGGAACAGCACTGGCACAGGAAGTGAGTATAGTTTTTTTTATTTTATTGGTTCCAAACATTTAGTTGAAGAAGGGGTTGTCCTAGGAGTAGACAACCCTTGTAACTCCTGGATTGGCGGTACTGCTGCGATGCTAACTCTGTATCTCCCTGCTGTCACATTACATTGTTGTCATGTGACCACTGCAGTCAATCAGCAGCTGCTTATTTTGTGCAGCCATCACTATTCCATAGATGCGAATGTCTACTATAATGAAGGCTGCAGCCAATCTGATGTCCACTGTGGCGGAATAGTGAAGACTGCAGCCAACCCATGGCATAATGTCGAGTGACGGCATGGAGAGACAGCGCCGACATAGAAGGTTCAGCACCAGTCAGGGGGTTTATAGTGTTTTTATGTGGACACTTTAGCGTTTAAGCAGGGGTTGTCCTGTAGTGGCACCCACACTCCCATATTCGTATGACACTTACATTATTGTAAAGCTCTCTGCCGAATTTGTGTAAATGTTGTCTATTGTTATCTGTGAGGCGGATAATGTTATTGTTATATTCTTCCTAAATATCCACTTTCCTCTTGAGCAACTTTCTCAGTTACTTTCACAATTAACGGACTGTTTTATGCACTGACATTGCCATAATGCTTCAATGACTTTCTTTGTCTAGAAGTAAAGTTCTCATGTCAGCCCCCTACATATGTAACGCTGTGTGCATATTACTTAGGTGGAGCCATGTAAAAATATTGATTGGAAAAATTACTGCAGCTCCCCTTCCCCTCGCTCTTGAAAGATTTCAACAAAGAATGTGGTGTTATGAAGCCAAGGAGAGTGTCATTGAGGAAATTGATGTCCATTAGCAATTTTACATGAAGGACTGGGGTATCTTGTGTCATTATGTATGATAAGTGTGTATTATCCAGTCATATGTCTTACGCTGTCACAGTCCTATATCCCTGCTGGACGGGGAATTTAATGGTATAGGAATTTATATTAAAGGGGTTCGTCTGAGAAGTATTTTGTTTTTTATATATTACTCAGATTCGAGGGAGAAGGGCGTAAGGTGAAAAAAGCATCCCTGATCCCCAGTACTCCCATCCCGATGCTGCCTAGTCTCCCACCAGTCTCCTCGCGATAGCATTGACCAGTTTGATCACTGGGATATACGAGCACTGCAGCTAATCAATGATCCGCTACAGCCAGTAGTTGGAAGTAACCTGGGATTGGTGAAATTAATATTGCTTTTTTTTTTTACCCCATTCTAAGCATTTTATAAAAATACCACAAAATCACACGGACCTTCCATATTAGTTCTTTTTATGTTACAGGATGCTGGCACCTGTCTTCTGGTTCTCTGTGTGCTGCTTCTGTGTTGTCCAGTTGAATTCAGAAAATCATTATTGGGACCCAAATGATTCCAGGGCCTAACCGTCAACCACAAAGAGATGTGAAAACACTTCCTGCTGTTTACTGATCTGATCGTTTTACAACAAGATTTAGCACTTATGAGTCATTTATCTGGGGCCTTAAGAAAGAAGTAATTAACATCGCAGAAAATAAACTAGGACCTTATGAATTACTGTCAATGTAGTACATTAATATTTATTTATGCAACTTGCATACATTTTTAAAATGCTTAATGGCTCCATGCATTGTGGTTTTTACTGTTTTGTTAATTTCTCTGGATTGCCTAACACATGGTAACTTTACTTGTTGGCTGGGTTAATACATACTTGGGAAGAATCGTTACAAAATGGTTGAGTGCTGCATCTTGAAGAGTATTGTCTGTACGGAAAATCTGGGTTTACTCAATAAGAGATACGAGAAGATTTTGTTTTGTGGTTTGATAAATATATCTAGAGTCGAGAGGGATTGAGGGCTTTATAGATCTACTCCATCTGGGCATAGGCACAATCCGTGACTTCAGCTGAACAGCATTGCCTAACGGGAGTCTGAGGTTGTCTGTATATGAGTTGTTAGGCCGGAGTCGCACTATCGTAGAATACGGCCTAGTGCTGTGTGAGAAAACATCGCGTAGCACTCGGCCCAGTGTTAATCTATGGGACAGCACACCTCAGCGGTTTTTTGTCTCAGGTGTATTCGACGTGCGTGTAAAATCACAGCATGCTGCGATTGGCACCGAGACTCCGCTCAGACTCGCCAATGCAAGCCTATGTGTGCGAGAAAAAAAATCGCACAGCACACAGACCATGCCAGTGCGGTCCGATTTTTACGCACTAATGTCCTTTCAAAAGGCGGCAATTCATCTGCCGCCTACAGTAATATCACAGCGTGACCGGATAGAATAGATAGAAAAGACATATACACATAGAATACATAGATATATAGTTTTCAGTGGCATACACACACACACACACACACACACACACACACACACACACATATATATATATACTAGCTATTGAACCCGTTCTACGCCCGGGTGGCGAGCATTTATATTGGTATATGGTCTCCATCCTGGTATGTGCTGCTCCATCCTGCGCCCCCATCCTGTCATGTGCTGCTCCCATCCTGCGCCCCCGTTCTGTCATGTGCTGCTCCCATCCTGCGCCTCCATTCTGTCATTTGCTGCTCCCATCCTGTCATTTGCTGCTCCCATCCTGCGTCCCCGTTCTGTCATTTGCTGCTGCCATCCTGCGCCCGTTCTGTCATGTGCTGCTGCCATCCTGCGCCCGTTCTGTCATGTGCTGCTGCCATCCTGCACCCGTTCTGTCATGTGCTGCTGCCATCCTGCGCCCGTTCTGTCATGTGCTGCTGCCATCCTGCGCCCGTTCTGTCATGTGCTGCTGCCATCCTGCGCCCGTTCTGTCATGTGCTGCTGCCATCCTGCGCCCGTTCTGTCATGTGCTGCTGCCATCCTGCGCCCGTTCTGTCATGTGCTGCTGCCATCCTGCGCCCGTTCTGTCATGTGCTGCTGCCATCCTGCGCCCGTTCTGTCATGTGCTGCTGCCATCCTGCGCCCGTTTTGTCATGTGCTGCTGCCATCCTGCGCCCGTTCTGTCATGTGCTGCTCCCATCCTGCGCCCGTTCTGTCATGTGCTGCTGCCATCCTGCGCCCGTTCTGTCATGTGCTGCTGCCATCCTGCGCCCGTTCTGTCATGTGCTGCTGCCATCCTGCGCCCGTTCTGTCATGTGCTGCGGCCATCCTGCGCCCGTTCTGTCATGTGTTGCGGCCATCCTGCGCCCGTTCTGACATGTGCTGCTGCCATCCTGCGCCCGTTCTGTCATGTGTTGCGGCCATCCTGCGCCCGTTCTGTCATGTGCTGCTGCCATCCTGCGCCCGTTCTGTCATGTGCTGCGGCCATCCTGCGCCCGTTCTGACATGTGCTGCTGCCATCCTGCGCCCGTTCTGTCATGTGCTGCTGCCATCCTGCGCCCGTTCTGTCATGTGCTGCGGCCATCCTGCGCCCGTTCTGTCATGTGCTGCTGCCATCCTGCGCCCGTTCTGTCATGTGCTGCTGCCATCCTGCGCCCGTTCTGTCATGTGCTGCTGCCATCCTGCGCCCGTTCTGTCATGTGCTGCTGCCATCCTGCGCCCGTTCTGTCATGTGCTGCTGCCATCCTGCGCCCGTTCTGTCATGTGCTGCTGCCATCCTGCGCCCGTTCTGTCATGTGCTGCGGCCATCCTGCGCCCGTTCTGTCATGTGCTGCTGCCATCCTGCGCCCGTTCTGTCATGTGCTGCTGCCATCCTGCGCCCGTTCTGTCATGTGCTGCTGCCATCCTGCGCCCGTTCTGTCATGTGCTGCTGCCATCCTGCGCCCGTTCTGTCATGTGCTGCTCCTATCCTGCGCCCGTTCTGTCATGTGCTGCGGCCATCCTGCGCCCGTTCTGTCATGTGCTGCGGCCATCCTGCGCCCGTTCTGTCATGTGCTGCGGCCATCCTGCGCCCGTTCTGTCATGTGCTGCTGCCATCCTGCGCCCGTTTTGTCATGTGCTGCTCCCATCCTGCGCCACCATTGTATTATATGCCCCCCGCTCCAGTGTGTATGCCCCCGAATGCTGCTGCCATATAAAAAAAAAAAAAAAATACCATACTCACCTATTGTCCGGCTCCACTGCAGGTATGTCTTCAAGAAAATGGCGCCGGAAAGCGGGGACTGCGCAGGCGCCGATTCCGGCAGCAGGAATCGGCGCCTGCGCAGTCCGCGCTTTCCGGCGCCATTTTCTTGAAGACACACCTGCAGTGGAGCCGGAGTGTGTCTTCAAGAAAATGGCGCCGGAAAGCGCGGACTGCGCAGGCGCCGATTCCGGCAGCAGGAATCGGCGCCTGCGCAGTCCGCGCCCTCTGGAGCCGGGAGCAGAGGAGCCGGGAGACGGAGCCGCAAGCAGCGCTGGAACCGGGAAAGGTGAGTATACTTACCCTCCCTCCTGGCGGTCCCTGACTCTCCGGTGGAGATCGCGGTATGCGTTCAGTGCTTACGCATACCGCGATCTCCCGGGAGCGTCGCTCTGTGAGGCCCAGACTGCGCCGGCGCTTGCGCTTGCGCAGTCTATAGAGGCTTCGGACAGAGTGACGCTCCCAGCGTTATATTATAGATATATATATATAGCGTAGATAGAAGAAAAGCCAGCAATTCAGCAGCCACATACTGTAAATACACATACAATAGATATACAGATGTCAGTGACATATACAATTAGTACAGTACATGTATTTAATTAATAAAAGATTATTTTCTGAAAAATATGGCATGGGCTCCCGCATAGTTTTCATAACCAGCAGAGGGAAAGCCAATGGCTGGAATCTGATGTTTATAGCTTGGAAAGGGAGTATTACCCATGGAGCTTCCCAGGCTATTAATATTTGCTCACAACTGTGTACTTAGCCTTTACTGGCTATTAAAGTGGGTGACCCTAACAAAAATATGATGTAATGTCCCCCTATAATTAATAACCAGCAAAGGGTATGTAGACAGCTGCAGGCTGATATTAATAGCCTAGGAAGGGGCCATGGTTACTGCCCCCACAAGCTAAAAACATCAGCTCTCAGCCGCTCAAGAAAAGTTGCATTTCTAAGATATGCCAATTCTGGCACTTAGCGTTGTTATTCCCACTTGCCCTGTAGTGGTGGCACGTGGGGTGATAGTTGGGGGGGTTGATGTCACATTTGTATTGTCAGGTGACATCAAGCCCCGAGGTTAGTAATGAAGAGGCGTCTATAAGATGCTCCAATTACTAACCCCATAGTTACATTGTATAAAAACCCACACAACCAGAAAAAAAGTCCTTTAGTTGAAAGAATGACACGGACTCCTTTAATAAATCTTAATTAAACCATACTTATGACATTGCTTATTCCACCGACGCCGTTGTCTTCTGCAATAGAGTAAAGAAAAACAAACAACAATATTCCTCACCTTTCCGCAGAGAAGATGATAATCCATTTTCCCGCAGTGGTCGCGCAGATGTCAGAAAGGTGAGGTGAGTTCATTAGCTGTAAACTCCTAAGACCTGCCTGATGGCTCCTTTAAAAGCTCTTTTCATCTCCTGCTCAGTTGGATCTCTACACTGATCAAACAATCTATCAGACTTTTCCTGTCTGAGCCTCTTTATCTCCCATTCCTTTACTACTTTACTCAAGCAGGGGAATTCTCATAATCTGGATTGCTGGACTGTACTATAGGGGTTTTGCTGATCAACAGTTCAAAGTGGCTCCTGAAAGAGCATAAATTGAGTGTTAAAATGGGTCAGCAGCCTAGTGTTTTGAAGAGAATAAAACAACAAAAGGTTATGAGGTATGTTACAAAAAATATCATAGTTTTGCCATTTCTGGCTAATATTTAGATAAAAAAAAAAGTTTAGTTACTCTTTAAATTCATGTTGCATCCTCACTTTCTGAAATATATGACTTCTTGTGAATACGCTCTCTCTGTGATAGGAAGTAAGCAGGTGTCCTGGATGGAGAGCCGCTATATTCATTGCTATTAAAGTGGGAACATTTCTGACAGCAGTTGACATTCAATAAGTTTCATTGGAGATATTTTCTGCTGCTGTGAGACAGATTATCCAACGTTCATTCATTTTACACTCACTAGTGTCACAATGTCATAAATATTTCATAACTGGGAGTACTCATTTCTGTTCTTGTCCCACTTGGCATGTTCTCTGTGTTTTCAGTAAAGGACAGTTACGGGAGTATGAGAAAGGAGTTTATTATCCAGACATCTTACCTACCTGTAACTTACAAACCTCAGAATATTAAGATTGCTTGGTCTCACAATTGTCATAAAGCTGCGGAAACTATTCAGTCTCCTGCTGGGTCCTGTTACCACACTCCAAACTTCCATAATACTTACCAGAGTTTAAAAGCA
Source organism: Ranitomeya imitator (assembly GCF_032444005.1). Lineage (NCBI taxonomy): Eukaryota > Metazoa > Chordata > Amphibia > Anura > Dendrobatidae > Ranitomeya > Ranitomeya imitator. The sequence goes on from NC_091291.1 coordinate 138,528,560, forward strand.
GAGACTTTTCTTATCAATGGAAAGAAAATGGTGGCTAAAATTTTTTACTCTGTGTTTTTTTTAAGCGAGTCAGCTACAAAACACTCAGAAAACCGCTTTAAAAACAACGCTTGGAATACTTTTCCTATTCATTTCTATTGTGTACCGCTTTGCTTACATTTGTTAGTTTTTTTGTCACTTCAGGTTTTGAAAAATACCTGGTAGAAAAAAAAATGCATGTCACTTCTTAGAAGCAGCTTTTGATTGAATCTGCTCCAAACTAGATGCTGTCAAATCAGAAGGAAAAAGCACTTCAGGAAAAAAGAAAAAAAAAAAATTAAAAACGCTTTAAAAACTCTTCAAAACAAGTATATGGAGCAAAAAAAGTCTCTAAAACAGTTTAAAAAATAAATTTCCCCTAGAAACCACATTATTTTTGAATGCCTCAAGAAAACTGTGTGGACATATCCTGAGGGTTTTAAGGCAACTTTGTCAGATTTCAAAACTGTCATCTCAGTCTCTGAAATATAGTAATGTAGCTAGGACTGATGGATATGGATGCCTCCAGGTACGGACTGGGGCTGAAATTCAGCCCTGGCATTTGCAATCACACAGGCCCATGTCGTCCCGTTTCCAAGCAACAGATGGGGATACATATTAACAATATCGTGGATGGAGGAAAGCAAGATTCACTAAAATCTGGCATTGCCCGAGATTCCACAAAAGCACATATTGTATCATGTACCAATATCATCATCGTACACATCTATATAAAAGCAGTTGGACAACAAAATGCAAATAGGTCATGCTATTCTTCTAATTTTTTGCCTCTCTTCTATTCCGTGATAAGACTTAAAGTGCCTCACTCTTGCCTGACTACCACTAATGGAGTAAATGCTATGGAAGAAAAATAGTAACTGGAACAAAGCCTTCAAAAATTATTCCAAGGTTCAGTCTTAAAAAGGTTCTCTTCTATGGACAATCATTCTTATAAAAATGGTCCCGTGGGAATTAGCTGATTAAAAAAGGGAGACTTTCTAGTGATACCCCTGGTAATTGGTTGCAGTCTAGGGATTAACTGGGCAGCATTCGATCAGAGCCACCACAGGGCAAATGTAGCAATGCATGGTGTCAATCGGTGCCTTGCCTCTTCAGAGAGAAATGGTTTGTTGTCTTGAAGCTCATCAAGAGAATGCCAAGAGTGTGCAAAACAGTCATTAAAGCAAAAAAGGTGGCTACTTGGAAGAACCTAGAATATAAGACATAATTTCAGTTGTTTCATACTTTTTTGTTAAGTATATAATTCCACATGTGATAATCCATAGTTTTGATGCCTTCAGTGTGAATGTACAATTTTCATAGTCATGAAAATACAGAAAAATATTTAAATGAGAAGGTGTGTCCAAACTTTTGGTCTGTACTGTAGATTGTGCTACCCTGGCACAAAGCAGCAGGATCTCTGTAGCCCAGTATCCCATCGTTGACTGTCGTATCCTAAAGCCGGGTGGGGCAGCTCGGTTTCTATCTCATCAGAAATATGAATGTCCTTTCATGCTCACACATTCTGTACACTTGGTCTTTTTTCTGCATATGGTCCAGCTCTCTCCCCGTTTCACCATGATGGTTTGAAGAGTGAATGTCATACGGCAGAATTTGGTTGGTGGATAGTGCTTGATGTGACTGCTGTTGCATATATTTTGCGTTATTGCCTCATTTATTCTAACAAAAACATTACAAGTTATGTACTAAGGAATTCTTACTTCTCTGATGGATTAATTTGCAGTGAGTCTTGTTTACTAACCCTTAGCGGTCCGACATATTCTATGTTTGGTTCTGGACTTTATATGTTTTATTTCATCTTTGGGTTTAAGGCAAGGTGTTTATTTTAAATATTATTAGGAAAGTGGGTGCGGTAAAATACCGTATTTTCCATTTACTCCTTTATACTTTTTTTTTACGCTATCTTCCCGTTGTACGAATAAGCTGAAAAGTATAAATGTATGCTACATAATGTAAAAGTAAAACAATAAGTTGTGACTTTAGAGATTATACAATTCTAAATATATAACATGCGGAACAAATGTGAGCCAGAAAGAACTTTCTACTCCATTGTAATTCTGCTACATTTAATAAAAAACAGAAACTGTGATGACAGCATGGAGTAATATCACTTTCCACATGTTCAGGACATGTAATCTGCATCTGATCCGGTGAGTTGGAGACACAACAGTTTCTTTTTTTTTTGTCCGTAGCACTATTTAATATCTAGTGGAGGCCGATACTTTTTACGATTCTATCAGTGTTTCCAGAATTTAATCTATGTTAGCATCCGCAGCAAATTTCAAGGTGCATTGATTACCTGAGTGAGGTGTCTATAGCCGAGGGGTAGTATCAAAGGCGTAGCTAGGGTTTTGGTTCAGGGGGGGCGAAGCTTCTGAGTGGGCCCCTAACCAGGTAACCTTGATTACAACTGGGTGACGCACCCTAACAGTGGAGGAGAACCTCAACAGATGACTGCGCTATTACTGAAGATAATCTCCAGATAACAACTAGTGTTGAGCATTCTGATACTGCAAGTATCGGGTATCGGCCAATATTTGCTGTATCGGAATTCCGATACCGAGTTCCGATATTGTTGCGATATCGGAATCGGCGTGTGCGGTGCGTATGGTTCCAAGGGTCTGGAGGAGAGGAGACTCTCCTTCAGGCCCTGGGATCCATATTCATCCATATTCATATTCGACGTCATCGAAGGTCCTTCACTCGCTGCATTCTTAGGGACGGAGGCAGACGCTCGCAGCGGTGACAGCCAGGGTCCTTCGGAGGGGTGAGTATATCCATATTTTTTATTTTTATTTATTTTTTACATGAATATGGATCCCAGGGCCTGAAGGAGAGTTTCCTCTCCTTCAGTTCCTGGGAACCATCCAGGATACCTTCCGATATTTGTGTCCCATTGACTTGCATTGGTATCAGGTATCGGTATTGGCGATATCCGATATTTTTTGGATATCGGCCGATACCATCCAATACCGATACCTTTGTATATCGGAAGGTATCGCTCAACACTAATAACGACCAACATGGATATTACCGCCATATGGTCAGTGGTTGATACCAGCCCTACAGAGCATATAAGAGATCACAGCACAGTTACAGATAATGACTTACCGCTTACGTCCTTTCTGATGGAATAGTTTACTTTTCCCATCTTTTCCATCTGGCCCAGACCGACATGACAACTTCTTCCAGCCAGGACTCGTCTGCTGAGAAAACAACAAAAACACGTTTCACTTCTCACATTCCAGCCCCATCACCATCTATTCCCAACCTGCACAAACTCCTTATCCTGCTGATACCCCAATACTGAGCTGCTGCCGTATGTGTCCCTATTACTGCCCCTGATACCCCAATACTGAGCCGCTGCTGCCGTATGTGTCCCTATTACTGCCCCTGATACCTCAATTCTGAGCCGCTGCTGCCCTATGTGCCCTCTAAATGCTAAAGCACCCTTCTATAATATAGTAATGCCAGGTGCAAGTGCCCTAGAAAACAGCTCCCACATTTTGCCCCTTAGAAAGTAATTATGCCCTGTGTGCCCCTTTGATAGTCACAGTAACCTGATTTCCCCTATAACTATAAGTGCCCACTTTACATTTAATAATGTCAAGAGTCTCCCCCCTGTGCTGCTCCCCTATACACTGCATGATGCTCTCTTATACACAGTATAATGCCCCCTCACTGTATAGTACCACCCACACAGTATACTGACCCCTTAGTAGTCTGCAAACAGTTTGATGGCTCTAACACTGTAATCCCCACACTGTATGATGGCCCCATAGATAACCACCATATAGTATAATGTGCCAGATAGTCCTCAATATAATACAAGGCAGCACTCTCATAGGCAGACCCTGTAGTATAAGACAGCACCCCCCATAGGATAGGCAGATCCTGTAGTATAAGGCAGCACCCCACCCCATAGGCAAATCCTGTATATAAGACAGCACCCCCATAGGCAGATCCTGTATGTAAGGCAGCCCCCCATAGGCAGATCCTGTATGTAAGGCAGCACACCCCCCATAGGCAGATCCTGTATATAAGGCAGCACCCCCCCATAGGCAGATCCTGTATGTAAGGCAGCACCCCCCCATAGGCAGATCCTGTATGTAAGGCAGCCCCCATAGGCAGACCCTGTATTTAAGGCAGCACACCCCCATAGGCAGATCCTGTATAAAAGGCAGCACCCTCCATAGGCAGATCCTGTATATAAGGCAGCACCCCCATAGGCAGATCCTGTATATAAGGCAGCACTCCCCATAGGCAGATCCTGTATATAAGGCTGCACCACCCATAGGCAGATCCTGTATGTAAGGCAGCACCCCCCCCCATAGGCAGATCCAGTACATAAGACAGCTCCCCCCATAGGCAGATCCTGTATGTAAGACAGCACACCCCCATAGGCAGATCCTGTATGTAAGGCAGCACCCCCCCCATAGGCAGATCCAGTACATAAGACAGCTCCCCCCATAGGCAGATCCTGTATGTAAGACAGCACACCCCCATAGGCAGATCCTGTATGTAAGGCAGCACCCCCCCCATAGGCAGATCCAGTACATAAAACAGCTCCCCCCATAGGCAGATCCTGTATATAAGGCAGCACACACCCCATAGGCAGATCCTGTGTGTAAGGCAGCACACCCCCAATAGGCAGATCCAGTACATAAGACAGCTCCCCCCATACGCAGATCCTGTATATAAGGCAGCACCCCCCATAGGCAGATCCTGTATGTAAGGCAGCTCCCCCCATAGGCAGATCCAGTACATAAGACAGCTCCCCCCATAGGCAGATCCTGTATATAAGGCAGCACCCCCCATAGGCAGATCCTGTATGTAAGGCAGCACACCCCCCATAGGCAGATCCAGTACATAAGACAGCTCCCTCCATAGGCAGATCCTGTATATAAGGCAGCACCCCCCCATAGGCAGATCCTGTATGTAAGGCAGCTCCCCCCATAGGCAGATCCTGTATATAAGGCAGCACACACCCCCCATAGGCAGATCCTGTATGTAAGGCAGCACACCCCCATAGGCAGATCCAGTACATAAGACAGCTCCCCCATAGGCAGATCCTGTATGTAAGGCAGCACTCCCCCCATAGGCAGATCCTGTATGTAAGGCAGCACACCCCAATAGGCAGATCCTGTATGTAAGGCAGCACACCCCAATAGGCAGATTCAGTAAATAAGACAGCTCCCCCCATAGGCAGATCCTGTATGAAAGGCATCACCCCCCATAGGCAGATCCTGTATGTAAGGCAGCCCCCCCATAGGTAGATCCTGTATGTAAGGCAGCACCCCCATAGGTAGATCTAGTACATAAGACAGCTCCCCCCATAGGCAGATCCTGTATGTAAGGCAGCTCCCCCATAGGCAGATCCAGTACATAACACAGCTCCCCCATAGGCAGATCCTGTATATAAGGCAGCACCCCCCCATAGGCAGATCTAGTACATAAGACAGTTCGCCTCCATAGGCAAATCCTGTATGTAAGGCAGCACCCCCTCAATAGGCAGATCCTGTATATAAGGCAGCACACCCCCCATAGGCAGATCCTGTATGTAAGGCAGCACCCCCCCATAGGCAGATCCAGCACATAATACAGGACCGCCGTAAAACAAAACCCACAATAAATACCTCTCTTCCTCTTTGTTCCAGCGGCGCTCCCTGCTGCCGCTCATCTCCTGACAGCGGGCGCCAGGCGGTGACGTCATCACGCCCACTGTCAGACGATGTGGGGGATGATGGGAGAGGGAGCGCAGCGCTCCTTCCCACATCATCGCGGTCAGCTGTATCAGCTAGATGCCGGTACAGCTGACCTTGCGATGACGGCGGGGGGCCCACTGCTGGCACCGGGCCCCCCCACCTGCTCAGGGGCCGCATAGCGGCAGAGCAGGGAGATCGATTCTACCTGCTCTGCTGGAGAATGTAACTGTATCGGCGCCCTCAGATCGCAGGGCCCAGGGCGATGGCCACCTCTGCCCCCCCGGTAGCTACGCTACTGGGTAGTATCTTTTATATTTAAGGCACCGTGTGGTCTCTGTGACCGTGGTAGTTCCTGTGCAGACAGCTAGAGTTTCTGTGCAGTCCCATGCAAAGACTATGAAGAGTATCTGCAGTGTATGGTGACTGGCGCTGCAGGTTTGAAAATCATGTTGCAGACTCACCTCGGGTTATAACTTTTGTAATGCAAGAAGTAATATGAGCAGCTTTTCAGCAACAGTTCTGCAATGGAAATGCTGCATTTTTTAGTAGCCGCACTCGGTATCAGATACATCTCAAGTGCGCGCCGTAGCTAAAAAACTGACCTGTGATATGGATTTGAAATTGACATGCTGTGATTTCACCCTATTCCTATCACCCTTTTTAATGCAAAGATTGAATTGTTCGTCTCAAAGGATATAAACATCTTTTGGGAAAAAATGTTCTTTACCTAAATGAATGTATTTTTATCTTTAAAAAACCCCCATAAAATTCAGTTGTTGCCTTAAAAATTGTGCTTCTTTTTCCTTCTATAGTTTCTGTTTTGTCCATTGTTGGCTGCAGAATAGTTAACTGAGAATCCGAAAGTGAGCTTGTTCTGATGGAGGAGTTTTTAAACTTTTATCTTTCTTTTTTTCCTGAGGTTTCGGCTCCTGTCAGCTGAATATAAGCACAAGCTGCACTAAAGCGGAGCTGAATGTTATCATTAAAAATCATCTGAGAGATGACTAGGAAAGTAGAAATATTACAAACTCAGTCAGTGCTTTCGGACAGACTCTCAGTTAGCAGCCAACAATTTGCCTGTATTAGCCAAACATTGCTAAATTTTTATTGAAACCCAATTAAGAAAATTATTTTTAGTCCAAAATACATGCATTACATAAAAAAAAGTTCCCCAGTGGTGACCATATCCTTTATCCATACTGTTTCCGCAGGGAATTCTGCTGTGGCCTTTGATGCTCCATTTCTCTTGCATGAGGTCAGAAGCAAAAATGTCTCGTGTGCATATTAAAAGACATGATCCATTGTGAACCTGACAGATTAATATGTTAATTGCCCTTTTTTTTGTGACTGGGGATGCCCAGGCCTGTAACACTTTTTGGCATTTGATGGGTTAAGCATCACTGCATACCGCTCATATTTTTTTGTGATAACTTGCCTTAAATAAATAGAGAAGAATGTAATGAAAGCAAATATGGCCTGACCTTTAGTGTATTTAAGAAAAGCAAATGTAGACCGTAATTTAAGAACTGGTAAATGTCTCCTTACTACTGGATGCTCTTTAATAATTTCTACTTTTTAGCAGTATTCTTCCATTAAACCCTGGCATGTTTATGAGAACAATTTGAGGCATTTAAGGCCAGTAGTAGATCGTCCGTTAATTTATTTGGTCCGTCGGAACCCACAATTCCCAGCTACAGAAGCAAACCGATGTGCGGGCAGACGACTGTGTCTCGCTGCCTTGTTCAGACACACGACCGCCTGCCTCAGCCGAGATGTACGCGGCAGATTACCGATGTTCGAACGCTCCTGCATTTTTCGTCTATGCCTTATCAGGTGGATTTTTCTGTTTTGTTACGGTCAGACTCATTTTCCAGTGAGTTAGTTTTGAAAAGATAAAAGGGCAAAGCCTGGCTCTCCTTTCCTCTTTTCTCATTTTTTGAAGTATTCTAAAGAGCCATTGGCTGCTGCCTGAGATATTCCTGCAAGATGTGGCAATTAATTTTCTTTTAATCAAGGTCGGATGAAGTAAATTGGTGCGGCTCTGAAGCCCCTCATTTTCTGTTTTCGCAGTGATGCAAAACAAATATGATCAGATTATGCTCCTTCTCACCTTATTGAATTAAGAAGCGTGAATGATCAGGGAGAGCCGAGATGTTATAGAGGAAACTCGCCCTTCCCCCTCCCCCAAATCTATCTAGAAGACACCGCAGGCCCTTGTGTAGAGGAGACAGTTTTGTCATATTGAACAGTGTAGATTTTTACAAGAAATCACCTGCGAAATGTATCAGTCAGTGAATACTTGCAATTGCCCTTCGGTGTATGTTCACATATACATCTTCATCGACTGGTGAAATACGTTTTTTTCCTATTTAAAAATTATGGCTAATCCCTCGTATAATAGTGGAACCTCTCTAAGACAACAACCCAAAATTGAGAATGATGGACTTATAGGTCTTCTCTAAAATGACGGTCCTCTCTAAAAAAGAACCAATATACACATAAGAAAATTGAAAAATTGGCTCTGTAATGGGGCACTGTGCCTGTCAATCCTTTCAGGAGAGGAGCCATGTCTGGACTCTTTAAGGCAGTGGTCCCCAACATTTTTGACCTTGAGAGCCACATTCAGCACTGAGATAGGGTTGCGAGCCACATTCAGCTCTGAGAGGGGGTCACGAGCAAACATCCTGCTTCTGTCCCCCTCAAAGTCGTGTCAACCAAAGCCCCCATTATGGATATAATGATAACTGAAGGTTTTCCACAGAAATCACACTGAGACCCAGGGGTTCCCACAATGCCCCAACTCAGTATTCTCCCATCAACGACTCCCAACACACTGTTGTATCCAGCTTCATCAAGAACCTCCTTTAATAGCTAGTATTATCCTCCAGCGTACCATACCTAAAACTTCTCTAAACCCCCTAAAATCAGTATATGCACCTCCAAATCTGATCTTCTGTGCAGGGCTACTCAAAAACTCACCATTTTGAGATGTACTCTTCATATCTGTTTACTAGACCTGGAGCTAATGCACCAAGCTGGCAGCCAGTCGCGAGCCACAATTCCTGGGAACGGGAGACACATGTGGTCCCGAGCTACAGGTTGGGGACCCCTGGTTTAAGGGATAGTTAGCTCAGTTATGGAGGCACTGTGCCTGGCAATCCTTTCAAGAGAGGAGCCATGTTTGGACTGTTTAAGGGGATGTTTGGCTCTGTTATGGGAGCACTGTACCTGGGAATCCTTTCAAGAGAGGACTGTCTCCACCTGTTGTTTTACGTTTTGCTTTTCTAATATTGAAAGATTTTGAGCAACATGGCTGCATTTACGGTGGTTATTTCTAAGAAAAAAAAAAGACAAAAATGCAAATATTTCCACAAGTAAGTAATACAGAATTTCTAAACTTCATCTTCTGCTGATTCTACCAATAATGGTCAATTTCTGCCTTTAAGACTAAGGGTACCGTCACACTATACGATTTACCTACGATCACGACCAGCGATACGACCTGGCCGTGATCGTAGGTAAGTCGTAGTGTGGTCGCTGGGGAGCTGTCACACAGACAGCTCTCCAGCGACCAACGATGCCGAGGTCCCTGGGTAACCAGGGTAAAAATCGGGTTACTAAGTGCAGGACCGCGCTTAGTAACCCGATGTTTACCCTGGTTACCAGCGTAAAAACAAACAAACAGCACATACTTACATTCCGGTGTCTGTCCCTTGCCGTCTGCTTCCCGCACTCAGTGACTGCCGGCCGTAAAGTGAAAGCACAGCACAGCGGTGACGTCACCGCTCTGCTCTGCTTTCACTTTACGGCCGGCAGTCAGTGAGTGCGGGAAGCAGATGGCAAGGGACAGACACCGGAATGTAAGTATGTAGTGTTTTTTTTTTTTTTTTTACATTTACGCTGGTAACCAGGGTAAACATCGGGTTACTAAGCGCGGTCCTGCGCTTAGTAACCCGATGTTTACCCTGGTTACAAGCGAACGCATCGCTAGATCGGTGTCACACACACCGTTCTAGCGATGACAGCGGGAGATCCAGCGACGAAAGAAAGTTCCAAACGATCTGCTACGACGTACGATTCGCAGCAGGATCCCTGATCGCTGCTGCGTGTCAGACACAGCGATATCGTATGGATATCGCTGGAACGTCAGGAGTCGTACCGTCGTAGCGATCAAAATGGCACTGTGTGACGGTACCCTAAGAACAATTTATCGAAGGAGTTTTTGCCAGGCATAACCTTCTTCAGATGGCGCTATATTTTCATTCCTCTCAAAGTTGTGCAAAAATTTTTTTGCATTTTCCACTAGTCCCAGTAAGCTTCGACAACTAGTATAAAAAGTGGGCAAAGCTATCGTAATTTATGCCACAAACGAGTACAAATTGCAGCAGAAATTTACACCATTCCCTTCCTCTTACTGGAGTAACATTTCTGGCGGTGTCATGCCTCCTAATTAACTTGGCCTTTAAAATAATAGTCTTGGTAAATCTGGCAAGAAGGTTTAACCCATTAGTGACGGAGCCAAAGTTTTGAAATCTGACCAGTGTCACTTTATCTGGTAATAACTCTGGAACGCTTCAACATATCCCAGTGATTTTGAGTTTGTTTTTTCGTGACGCATTATACTTTATGATAATGGAAAATTTAGGTTGATATGTTCTATGTTTATTTATAAAAAAATATCAGAAATTTGAGAAAAATAAAAAAATTAGCAATTTTTAAATTTTGAATGATTATCCCTTTAATTCAAACACTCACACCATAGAAAATCCTTAATAAATAACATTTCCCTCATGTCTGCTTTATATCAGCACCATTTGTAAAGTGTTCTTTTATTTTGTTAGCATTTTAGCAGGTTTGAAAATAATAGCAGTAAATTTTTATTTTTTCAAGGAAATTTACAAAAATTATTTTTTTTAGAGACTTATCCATGTTTGAAGTGCTTTTAGGGGCAAAATATATTGGGAAACACCCAAAAGTTATACCATTTTAAAAACAGCACCCCCTGACATAATGAAAACTGCTGTCAAGTAGTTTATTAACCCTACAGGTGATTTTCATGAATTAATGCAAAGTGGTATGACAGAAATGAAAATGTACTTTTACCACCTAAATGTCGCTAACTTCTGAACAGATCACTACAGCCGTCAGAGTAAGGCCGCTATTTGGTCATGAATTGCCACGGCAAACATCAGGACCACAAAATCATGATCTTAGGGCAACAATTGGGATAAAGAGGAAGCCCCCACACTGTTAACCATTTATATGATGTAGTCACTATGGACAGCAGCATCTAAGGGGTTAAACAGATATGGGCGGTGCCAACACTGATCGTGGCTGATGCAGCAAGTTGTCAGCTATAGTGCACAACCGACAGCTGCTGGATTGTCACCTGTATGGGGAGGCTATTCTCTTATATCTCAGGCCAGTAAAAGACGTATTGGCGGTCATTAAGGGGTTCAAAGAATGGCATCATAATTTACAGGCCACGTTCTCAGTTTTTTTTACTGGGTTTTTTTGTGATACACATGCCAAAATCCACTGTAGTAATTCTTCAAATCTAATTTCATAATCTTTACGTTAATTTAAAGTGCAACATTTGCCTGGTGCTTTTTTTCTGCTTGTTTTCACTTGGTGTGTTTTCCACCCAAAAAATGTGTCAAATATCCAATTAAAAATAGAAATGAATAGCCAAATGAAATAAAATAGGCAATAAAAACAAAAAGGACCATACAAACATAATGTATCAAAATAGGCATTTTTTATGCAGATTTTGTTGGCAGCGTTTGGTGTCAGATCAGTATTTGGTGTTGGTAGTGAATGCAGCTTTGTTTATGCAGACAGGTCTTCTTCTGTCTAAGGCTACTTTCACACTAGCGTTGGTACGGGCCCGTCGCCATGCGTCAGCCCGACGTACCGATGCACGTTGTGAAAGAAATGAACAACGGGGGCAGCGGATGCAGTTTTTCAATGCATCTGCTGCCCCATTGTAATGTCTGGGGAGGAGGGGGCGGAGTTTCAGCCGCGCATGCGCTGTCGAAAATGGCGGACTCGACGCACACAAAAAAGTTACATGTAACGGTTTTTTGTGCCGAGGGTCTGCCAAAACACGATGCATCCATCGCAATTCGTCGCTAATGCAAGTCTATGGGAAAAAACGCATCCTGCGGGCACATTTGCAGGAAGCGTTTTTTCTCCCAAACGAAGCATTGTGACGTACAGCAAACAACGCTAGTGTGAAAGTCTAAGCCACAACCTTGTGATAACATGCGAGATCTCAAATTTTGACTCTAAATTATGCTTTAAAAGGTAGAGGTTGCTGCTCCACATGCAGAAAACCCACAACTCAGACGTTTGGACCTAATTCCAGCTGGAGACCTGGGTTCTTTCTATGCTCCTTACAGACAGATTTATCCCTTTTTATAATCTGTACTAATTATGGTATTTTGATAGATAGACAAGCTCTAACTTTCCTCACCTCCCACCGCCAAGAGGAGGGGAGCTCTCTTCTAATTAATTCAGCAAACTCATAGCTGTGTGTCTGATCTATTCTGTTATTATTTTCTGGCTAAAAGCAGAATGGACCTGTTCTGTAATATACTGTCGTTAGGTAAGACAACGTATTTAGGTGACTCATCAGCTTTTCTGCTCAAAATGTAGTCGTGTTGCTCACTCTATACCTATAAGGTAGGATTCGCATATCCATGTGTCCGGAATGGTTGCATGCAGGAGTCTGTCGCATTCAGGTCCGGATGCCCGAGGCTAGTCCGGACATCGCGGTCCATCCTTGGACTGTGTTTCGCAGATGTCTGAATTTGGCCTAAATCATATATATATATTATAATGCATCTAGCTCTTTGTCACCCCATGCTTTCATGTGAGGTCATTGGTGGTTACGATGTCCAACCACTGTGTTTTTAGCCTTAACTAAGTTTTTGTATATAGATTTTTAACTAATTATGGACCGTCCATAGACTTTAAACAAGGTTGTTCTAAAATGTTATTGCAGAGTAAGCAATGCAGATGGTATAGCGGGACGCCGGCTGCCAGACACAACTGGACAGAGAAGGCAGAGATGGTTAATACCATTTCTGCCTTCCTGATAGTTGTATTTACAGAGTGGAAGGATCAGTGTGTATACAGATTAGGAACCACTGATAGCACTTCCCCCTCGGGTCCCAGTGAACATGTGATCACCTGGTGCCACAAGGGAGCAGACGCTGCTGTGGCCTAACAGACTCAGATCAGCTTCAGGCTGTGTGCATACGTTCCGGATTTTTTTCACTTTTTTTTCGCTATAAAAACGCTTAAAATACGCATACATATGCATCCCATCATTTATAATGCATTCTGCAATTTTTATGCATATGTTCGCTGAAAAAAATGCATCGTGGAAAAAAACGCAGCATGTTCATTAAATTTGCAGATTTTTTGCTGATTTCCCACTATATTTTTGCATCCCAGAACCTCCGGAAAAATCTGAAAAAGATCCACAAAAAAAAAAAAACGCACAAAAAACAAATGCGGATTTCTTGCAGAAAATGTCCGGTTTTGTTCAGGAAATTCATGCAAGAAATCCTGATGTGTCCTGATGTGATGTGACCTCTACGTCATCATCTCGCGAGATCGCAATGCATGGACCGGATACCGGAGCGTCGCGAGGAGCGGGAAAGGCGCCGGAAGGTGAGTATATGATGATTTTTTATTTTTTTAAATTATTTTTAACATTAGATCTTTTTACTATTGATGCTGCATAGGCATCATCAATAGTAAAAAAGTTGGTCACGCAGGGTTAATAGCAGCGTTAATGGAGTGCGTTATAACGCGGTCCATTAGCGCTGCCATTAACCCTGTGTGAGGGCTGACTGGAGGGGAGTATGGAGCGGGCACTGACTGCGGGGAGGAAGGAGCGGCCATGTTGCCGCCGGACTGCGCCCGTCGCTGATTATAATAATAATAATAATAATTTTATTTATATAGCGCCAACATATTCCGCAGCGCTTTACAAATTATAGAGGGGACTTGTACAGACAATAGACATTACAGCATAACAGAAATACAGTTCAAAACAGATACCAGGAGGAGTGAGGGCCCTGCTCGCAAGCTTACAAACTATGGGGAAAAGGGGAGACACGAGAGGTGGATGGTAACAATTGCTTTAGTTATTCGGACCAGCTATAGTGTAAGGCTCAGGTGTTCATGTAAAGCTGCATGAACCAGTTACCTGCCTAAGTATGTAGCAGTACAGACACAGAGGGCTAATACTGCATAAAGTGTATGAGAACATGATGCGAGGAACCTTTTTTTTTTTTTTTTTTTATTATAAATAGGCCACACAGGGATCGTTAGGTTAATGCATTGAGGCGGTAGGCCAGTCTGAACAAATGAGTTTTTAGGGCACGCTTAAAACTGTGGGGATTGGGGATTAATCGTATTAACCTAGGTAGTGCATTCCAAAGAATCGGCGCAGCACGTGTAAAGTCTTGGAGACGGGAGTGGGAGGTTCTGATTATTGAGGATGCTAACCTGAGGTCATTAGCGGAGCGGAGGGCACGGGTAGGGTGGTAGACTGATACCAGGGAGGAGATGTAGGGTGGTGCTGAGCCATGGAGTGCTTTGTGGATGAGGGTAGTAGTTTTGTACTGGATTCTGGAGTGGATGGGTAGCCAGTGTAATGACTGGCACAGGGTAGAGGCATCGGTGTAACGGTTGGTGAGGAATATGATCCTGGCTGCAGCATTCAGGACAGATTGGAGCGGGGAGAGTTTTGCAAGAGGGAGACCGATTAGTAGAGAGTTACAATAGTCCAGACGAGAATGAATAAGTGAAACAGTCAGAGTTTTTGCAGAGTCGAAATTAAGAAAAGGGCGAATTCTAGAAATGTTTTTGAGATGCAGGTAAGAAGAGCGAGCCAGTGATCGGATGTAGGGGGTGAATGAAAGGTCAGAATCAAGGATCAAGTAATGGTGGAACCGCACACGGAGATGGCAATGTCAGGCAAAGGTAGGTTAGTAGAGGGAGAGAACACGAGGAGTTCAGTTTTTGACAGGTTTAGTTTCAGATAGAGGGAGGACATGATGTTAGAGACAGCGGTAAGACAATCACTGGTGTTTTCTAAAAAGGTCGGTGTGATATCGGGAGCAGAAGTGTATAATTGGGTGTCGTCAGCATAGAGATGGTACTGGAAACCAAATCTACTGATTGTTTGTCCAATAGGGGCAGTATACAACGAGAAGAGTAGGGGGCCTAGGACTGATCCTTGAGGAACCCCAACAGTAAGGGGAAGGTGAGAGGAGGAGGAACCAGCAAAACATACAGTGAAGGATCGGTCAGAGAGATAGGAGGAGAACCAGGAGAGAACGGTGTACTTGAGGCCGATGGAGCCTGATTAGGCGTTTTGCCACGACCAATCAGCGATTTGGATTCCATGACAGACAGAGGCCGCGACCAATGAATATCCGTGACAGAAAGACAGAAGGCCAGAAAGACAGAAGTGACCCTTAGATTATTATATAGTAGATTATCTTTTTGAAAAAAAAAAATAATGGCATGGGCTCCCAGCAGAGGGAAAGCTGATGGCTGGGGGCAGATGTTTATGGCCTGGGACGGGAGTAATACCCATGGTGCTTCCCAGGCTATTAATATCAACTCACAGCTGTGTACTTAGCCATTACTGGCTATTGAAATGGGGGACCCTGAAAAATGACGTAGAGTCTCCCTATAATTAAGAACCAGCAAAGGCTATGCAGACATCTGGGGGCTGATATTAATAGCTTAGGAAGGGGCCATGGATACTGGCCCCCTCCAGGCTCAGAACATCAGCTCTTAGCCTCCTCAGAAAGTTTCCTATTGATACCTGGTGATGAAATCCATCTTGTGGTTGTTGTTTAAACTTTAATTTTCAGTTTTTAGTTAATGATATGCACTTGCCCCAGAGCGGACAGCGGAGGGTAATCATGTGCTGCTCTGATTAGGTATTCACCAGTATGGCTTCTGACAGGTCACGGATCCCTCAGTGACCCGCCCCCTATTTTACATAATGAATATTTTCTATATTGAAAAAAAAAAACTCCTTCAGCAGGCAGAGGCAGCGGTGGCGTCTGCGCTGCAGCATGATCTGCTTGTAGAATGTGCTTATACGAGGTAATTCAGTTAATTGGTGCTATAAATAAATTCATGAAAAAAAAAAAGTCCTCCTCCAAGATGGCACCGGCAGCGCCTGCGCAGTAGCAGCCATCGGTGATCGCTGATAGATGGTACTGTGCAGATGCCGGCGGCACCATCTTGCTAGAGAAAAAAAAAAATTGTCTCCGCTAAGATGGTGCCAGCCGCACCAGTGGCTGCTACAGCGCAGGCGCTGCCGGCGCCATCTTGGAGGAGGATTTTTTTTAATGAATTTATTTATAGTACCAATTAACTGAATTATATGCACATTTTACATGTTGATCATGCTGCAGCACAGGCCCCTGCCTGCAGAAGTTGTTTGTTTTTTTTAATTAATATATAGAATATTCCTTATGTAAACTAGGGATAAGGCCTATCCGATCCATACAGATGAATAGCTAAGCTGAGCACCACATGAAGACCCCCGCATCACAGGCCGCCTCGGGGCACGAGCATGTCATTAACTCAAAACTGAAAATAAAGATTAAACAACCACCACAAGACGGATTTAATCAAGCCAGGTATCCATGTAATCCGTATAACAGCGCCGGTCTGACACTGTGTGCAGGTTACTGAGCACAGTCCTGCTGACGGGTTCCCTTTAAGCCCAGCAGATCACAAAGATGCTGCAGGAGTTATTTCAATTTTGGAACAAGAGCAAATTTTAGATCTCTGTATGAAAAATGCCAAAGATGTTCTTGGTCAGGGAAGCAGAAAAATAGAACAATATTATAGGGCAGCACAGTGGCTCAGTGGTTAGCACAGCAGCCTTGCATCTGCAAGTTTCTCTCTGTGTTTCTGTGGGTTCCCTCCGGGTTCTCCGGTTTCCTCCCAAATTCCAAAGACTTATAGGGAATTTACATTGTGAGCCCCAATGGGGACAGCGATGATGATGTGTGCAAACTGTAAAGCGCTGCGGAATATGTTAGCGCTATATATATATAAAAAAAAAAAAGATTATTATTTATTCATTCACTTACATCGCATGAATTCCACAACGCTGTACAGACATCAGCAACACGGTCTTGAACGGATTAATTCGATTTAGAATTAGAACGACCAAATTCGCAATCTAACCATTGATAAGTACGTCCCTTTATGTGACATCATCCAATTGTGTAGACATTTGCCTTCTACTTGTTGCTGCTGTTGTTTCAGTGCCAGAAGGTGAGATGGAAGCAGCTGTCATTTATAATAATAATAATTTTTATTTTTATATAGCGCTCACATATTCCGCAGCGCTTTACACACATTATCATCATTTGACAGCCGCTCATCGATATGTAGAGCAAGTGAGCGAATCCACTACTCCTGGTGTCTGATCTGGAATTGAAGTTTTGCAGAATGAAACGTGACCACGTAAATTCATGTAAATTCTCTCAGGGACAGTTCCTCTATGGCACATGGCGGACCCGTGGCATTGGTTTCTGCCGCCTCTTTGTGGGGTATTTGTGGTTTATTCCCCTCTCCAGTAGGGGTCACTGCCAGACAATGCTGCCTCCATGCATTGAAATAATAGTCACAGCTGCGCCAGGGCTTTGCTTGGAGTTTGGAAGCCCAAAAGGAAAAACCTGCTCTATGCTAACAAAACAGGGAGAGTAAAAGCAAAAGAGAACAATTAATCAGTGCGAGGATAACTGCGCGTTGTCAGGACCTGTTTGTTTAGCTTCTGATGTGCACTTGTAACTCGCGCTGAACTCCTTCCATTTTCAGATTTTGAAAGGAAAGCGATTCTCTATTCTATTATCTTCTAGGGAATTCAGCACGGGATTGAACACAAAACAGAATTTTCAAATTGTTTGCAAACGACTTTATGGCTGGAACACTGCTTGAAGCTCCCTTGCAATTATCCAAATCCCCTGGGTAGAGCCCACAGGCTGGCATGTTTGCTTTACAAATAGTCCTAAGCGCAGAGATCTGCTTCTTGGCTTTGGCGGCTCGTTGTTGGGTGACGTCAGCGGTGCTCTGTGGATCGTATTTTTCTGTGGAGTTCACGTGTTTCCTAATATATCAGATTCATCACTTCGTAGTTTTACCAAAAAATAAATTACAGTTCATTTTTTGTTTGGCGCGACTTTCTTGTTCCTATCAGATGTATTCCCAATTTTTCAGAATTTTCAGGGCAAACTGTACATTTCTTCCTTATCAGCACAAGCAAGTTCCATCTCAAGATTGTGACTGAGCACCAATTCATTGGATTCACACGTTTAGGACTGCCATTCAACATTATGGTATGCTCCTTTATAAATTGTTACTGGGTCAGGATACAGGGTCTCATGGTGGCAGTGGGCACCATATAGTGGAACAAAAATCCCTCTGAGACGGGGATGGGCAATTAATTTTCCTGAGGGGCCACGTGAGAAACCATGACTGTTGTGGAGGGCAGAACTAATAGCTTGAAATTAATTCTCAATATTAATTTATGAATATTAATCGTATCACTTAATATTGAGCATAGTTAAGTATGCTGACACCCCCTCTATATATCTTTGAACCCCCCACTGACCCTTATATACAGCATGAGCCTCACAGCCTACTACATATGCGGCATGAGCCCCACACAGCCTCCCTATACACGGCATGAGCCCCACACAGCCTCCCTATACACTGCATGGGCCCCACACAGCCTCCCTATACACAGCATGAGCCCCACACAGCCTCCCTATACAAGGCTTGAGCCCCACACAGCCTCCCTATACACGGCATGAGCCCCACACAGCCTCCCTATACACTGCATGGGCCCCACACAGCCTCCCTATACACGGCATGAGCCCCACACAGCCTCCCTATACACGGCATGAGCCCCACACAGCCTCGCTATACACGGCATGAGCCCCACACAGCCTCCCTAGACGGCATGAGCCCCACACAGCCTCCCTAGACACGGCATGAGCCCCACACAGCCTCTCTATACACGGCATGAGCCCCACACAGCCTCCCTATACACGGCATGAGCCCCACACAGCCTCCCTATACACGGCATGAGCCCCACACAGCCTCCCTAGACACGGCATGAGCCCCACACAGCCTCCCTAGACACGGCATGAGCCCCACACAGCCTCTCTATACACGGCATGAGCCCCACACAGCCTCCCTATACACGGCATGAGCCCCACACAGCCTCCCTATACACGGCATGAGCCCCACACAGCCTCCCTATACACGGCATGAGCCCCACACAGCCTCCCTATACACGGCATGAGCCCCACACAGCCTCCCTATACACGGCATGAGCCCCACACAGCCTCCCTATACACGGCATGAGCCCCACACAGCCTCCCTATACACGGCATGAGCCCCACACAGCCTCCCTTTATACAGTATGAGCCCCACACAGCCTCCCTTTATACTGCATGAGCCCCACACAGCCTCCCTATATACTGCATGAGCCCCACACAGCCTCCCTATACACGGCATGAGCCCCACACAGCCTCCCTATACACGGCATGAGCCCCACACAGCCTCCCTAGACACGGCATGAGCCCCACACAGCCTCCCTAGACACGGCATGAGCCCCACACAGCCTCCCTAGACACGGCATGAGCCCCACACAGCCTCCCTAGACACGGCATGAGCCCACACAGCCTCCCTATACACGGCATGAGCCCCACACAGCCTCCCTATACACGGCATGAGCCCCACACAGCCTCCCTATACACGGCATGAGCCCCACACAGCCTCCCTATACACGGCATGAGCCCCACACAGCCTCCCTATACACGGCATGAGCCCCACACAGCCTCCCTATACATGGCATGAGCCCCACACAGCCTCCCTATACACGGCACGAGCCCCACACAGCCTCCCTATACACGGCATGAGCCCCACACAGCCTCCCTATACACGGCATGAGCCCCACACAGCCTCCCTATACACGGCACGAGCCCCACACAGCCTCCCTTTATACAGTATGAGCCCCACACAGCCTCCCTTTATACTGCATGAGCCCCACACAGCCTCCCTATATACTGCATGAGCCCCACACAGCCTCCCTATACACGGCACGAGCCCCACACAGCCTCCCTTTATACAGTATGAGCCCCACACAGCCTCCCTTTATACAGTATGAGCCCTACACAGCCTCCCTATATACTGCATGAGCCCCACACAGCCTCCCTATATACTGCATGAGCCCCACACAGCCTCCCTTTATACAGTATGAGCCCCACACAGCCTCCCTATATACTGCATGAGCCCCACACAGCCTCCCTATATACTGCATGAGCCCCACACAGCCTCCCTTTATACAGTATGAGCCCCACACAGCCTCCCTATATACTGCATGAGCCCCACACAGCCTCCCTTTATACTGCATGAGCCCCACACAGCCTCCCTTTATACAGTATGAGCCGCACACAGCCTCCCTTTATACTGCATGAGCCCCACACAGCCTCCCTATATACTGCATGAGCCCTACACAGCCTCCCTATATACTGCATGAGCCCCACACAGCCTCCCTATATACTGCATGAGCCCCACACAGCCTCCCTTTATACAGTATGAGCCGCACACAGCCTCCCTATATACTGCATGAGCCCCACACAGCCTCCCTATATACTGCATGAGCCCCACACAACCTCCCTATATACTGCATGAGCCCCACACAGCCTCCCTATATACTGCATGAGCCCCACACAGCCTCCCTATATACTGCATGAGCCCCACACAACCTCCCTATATACTGCATGAGCCCCACACAGCCTCCCTATATACTGCATGAGCCCTACACAGCCTCCCTATATACTGCATGAGCCCCACACAGCCTCCCTATATACTGCATGAGCCCCACACAGCCTCCCTTTATACAGTATGAGCCCCACACAGCCTCCCTATATACTGCATGAGCCCTACGCAGCCTCCCTATATACTGCATGAGCCCCACGCAGCCTCCCTATATACTGCATGAGCCCCACACAGCCTCCCTTTATACAGTATAAGCCCCACACAGCCTCCCTATATACTGCATGAGCCCTACACAGCCTCCCTATATACTGCATGAGCCCCACACAGCCTCCCTATATACTGCATGAGCCCCACACAGCCTCCCTATATACTGCATGAGCCCCACACAGCCTCCCTATATACTGCATGAGCCCCACACAGCCTCCCTATATACTGCATGAGCCCTACACAGCCTCCCTATATACTGCATGAGCCCCACACAGCCTCCCTATATACTGCATGAGCCCCACACAGCCTCCCTATATACTGCATGAGCCCTACACAGCCTCCCTATATACTGCATGAGCCCCACACAGCCTCCCTATATACTGCATGAGCCCTACACAGCCTCCCTATATACTGCATGAGCCCCACACAGCCTCCCTATATACTGCATGAGCCCCACACAGCCTCCCTATATACTGCATGAGCCCTACACAGCCTCCCTATATACTGCATGAGCCCCACACAGCCTCCCTATATACTGCATGAGCCCCACACAGCCTCCCTTTATACAGTATGAGCCCCACACAGCCTCCCTATATACTGCATGAGCCCCACACAGCCTCCCTATATACTGCATGAGCCCTACACAGCCTCCCTATATACTGCATGAGCCCCACACAGCCTCCCTATATACTGCATGAGCCCCACACAGCCTCCCTTTATACAGTATAAGCCCCACACAGCCTCCCTATATACTGCATGAGCCCTACACAGCCTCCCTATATACTGCATGAGCCCCACACAGCCTCCCTATATACTGCATGAGCCCCACACAGCCTCCCTATATACTGCATGAGCCCCACACAGCCTCCCTATATACTGCATGAGCCCCACACAGCCTCCCTATATACTGCATGAGCCCCACACAGCCTCCCTTTATACAGTATAAGCACCACACAGCCTCCCCATGTACTTACTGCATGAGCCTCAGTTTTCCCATAAACTGCATGAGCCCCACACACGTCATGGCGTCCGCCACATACTGATTGGTGGAGGAAGTGGCCGGAGGCCTCTCCACCAATGCTGACAGCGGGAGACAGCGGGTGGGCACAGTGCGGCCCGCGGACCTCAGGTTTTCAGCCCCACGGTTGTCTCGGTCATACGTGGTGACAGCCAGAGGGCTGGATGTGGCCCGCAGTTTGCCCAGGTCTGCTCTGGGGCTATAATACAGAACCATAGGACTCGATGTCTCGCCATACAGGCTCCATGCCCATGGCTGTGGCCTGTATACGGGTTTTAGTGTCCTCTAACCATTTATGAACTAAATTCCGACATAAAGACCACTTGATCTTTTTTTTTAATAAACTGGTTCTCCTCTTTGTTGTATATAATTTATATATTAGAAATACATAGGCTACACCACCATTGATCATTCAGCTACTACAATCCACTCGGGAGTTAAGAGATAATTCCGGTGCGATCCTTAAAAGACAAAGCAATCAAAACAGTTGAATGTGCAACATCGAAAATGTAACCACTTAATACAGAATGTCATCATTATAACCCTGTAATGTTATCTTTTATTTATAAGTCTATTCCACTGCACGGCTGGACAATGAAGATGGCAGAAACAATTTTAAGCAGATGAGCTCAGGAAGTAGTGTAATGTGCCCGTCCCCATGCACTAATCATGAGGAGCATGGGGTTATTGTGCGAACATGTTGTGATGCGTGTGTATATACCATACTTTTTTTTTTTTTTTTTTTTATGAAATCCGACATCTAAAACAATTGCTTTAATATAAACCTTTTTTTAAAAAAATGGCACAAGCATTTGTATGTGTGTATCTTTAACATTAGCAATAGTTTTGGTGAATGTTTCGCTACTTTTTTTTATATATAGTTCACCTTAGAGGATATATTGCTACTTTGTACACAAAAGTGTAATTTAAATAATTAAACTAAATTGAAATGTTACTCCATCTACGCATGCAGTTTTAGCTCCAATGGCATTGATAAGTTCGCTTTCCTTTGAAGGAGGATGGAAAAAGACCTTGAAAGTAAATTTATGGAGACGGTAGACAACCCTTCACATCTTTCCAGACGAAGCAGAAAATGCATATCTCCCCTCATTGCTACGTGAAAAAAACCATTACCTGTGAGCGACCTCATTTACGTCCTAACAGAACATTCACCAAATGGAAGGTTGAGGTGTGTGTATATATGTGTCTATATGTATATATATATATAATGCGTTTATGCACCTAATTGTGTGATGCTCTCTGGCTGTTCTTTCCCCATTCGTGCAGTTCGCCTGCATTGTCATTTTTTAGAAGGAGAAAAGAATATTGACAAAGAGAAAAAAATCAAAACTCAAATTTGCACTCCTACACACATCCACCCTGGCATTCTATCAAGTGTAATATCCATGAATTTTTAATCAATGTGTTTCTATTAGGTAATTGGGAGTCTTGAGAACTTTTTTTTTTTCTCCCTTTTGTCTTTGATGATTTCGCTGGTGTATCGGCGGCTCTGTATAGAGACCACTTAGCACGTACAGAGGTTTGGGGACGTGCGCTAGGTTTAGCTGGTGAGTGAACACATATTTCTTTGGCTTGGCAGAGCAACATTTCTGAAATTAACGATATCTATAAAGAATGAATGCCCGTATCAGCGTAACCACCCTGCTCTCTCAGCAGTTCTAATATTTGTCTCCAACACAATTCCTGGAATAAGTGCACACGGAGACTTGAT
Source organism: Ranitomeya imitator (assembly GCF_032444005.1). Lineage (NCBI taxonomy): Eukaryota > Metazoa > Chordata > Amphibia > Anura > Dendrobatidae > Ranitomeya > Ranitomeya imitator. The sequence goes on from NC_091291.1 coordinate 138,552,105, forward strand.
TTTCTGCCATGGCTTTAAGTGGCTTGTGGGATTTTAAGTTGGGAATGACATGTACGGCTCTCAACAAATTGAGGATAGAGCGGTGTCTAAAAGTCTAATGTCATACACATCAGACAGAACTTGCAATATATCTATGTATTTGTGGAGACCGTGTTCATTTTAGGTTCCACGTTAACTAAAAATAGTTCAGTTTGGTTAAAAACTTTTTTTTTTTTTTTAAATGAATCAGATTTTAAGAATTTAATGGACATACTCGCCGTTGCAAATATTTTACTATTACTCTGTATAAACTATTTTTTTTTTTAATTTCTTGTATGCAGCTCCAGTGCAGAATTTTAATATACTCTACCATCATATAGACAATCTCCCAATAGATGTGCAAAAAGCTAAGCAGCGCCTATTTACCACCGCTTATCACCACTATAATCATCAGGTTCTGACATCAGAATGAGATGTTTATATAAATATTCGCTGTAGACATGTTAATAGCAAATTCCCGCTCATGTGTATAATGAATGAATCAAGGGCCATTATTCTCCAGATTTTAACAATATGATTTCTTTTAAGAAAGTCGATGTCTTTATTCAAAGCAGAAGAGCAAAGGTGCCGACGCGTCTTACCGTGATGACTATTATCATCACTGTTTTGATTATTGTTACCTCTGCCGCCATTAATCATGTAGTCAATAGTTTGTAATCACTTTAGCTTGTGGAAGGTTTTTTATAAATGAAACGGAAAGTAATCTTTTCTGATTTTACATGGTATTCGCCAAACTAATTATTTCTTTATTTAGAAAATAATTCCCTGTAACAGAGCTCATTAACTTGTGCTTAGCGGACCCAAATATGTGTATTGTGTAGCACAAATATGTAGACGCCTGCAAAAGGAAAAAATATAGCCGTAAATTCAGAGCTTACTCTTTTATTGTCATACTTACTGCATGTAAAAAAAAAAAAAGACTTGCGCCTATCACTTTTTTTATCTTTTTTTTTTTGTTTAATGTATGTGATTTATTGTTTTGATAAAAATAACGTAATGATAGAAAATGAAAAAGCGAGATGTATTTTAATCTCATCAGTTCCGAATAGACTTAATGAATGGCGTGACCGCTATAAAATGGTTTTCAGGCAAAAACATTCCAGATTTTCATTCTTTGTTTTGCATCTTATAATGGTCATTAAGGTCTCATTATGTTGTGTATATATTCTAGACCTCAAATTATAAATTGTGTTCTCTCTTTGTGTATAGTTAGATATATACATATATACCATAGAGTACAGCAGCAGCACACACTGTGCGCCAGTGTAAGTGCAAACATTAAATGTATGAAATTTAAACTGCATTGCCGTCATATAGATAATACTTATAAAATTGAGGTACTTAGCGGACAGATTAGTGAGTTTGTGAGTGCCCACCAACCATGACAAGGCGCACCTATCGCTAACTATATCAGACTTAACTCTACTGACCCAAGGCCTACAAATTTAGAGGGAAGCTACAGTAGTATCCAGTTCTAATTAAAAAACAGTCTTAGACTGGAGGCAGTCGCCATCTCCAAATATATTCTACAAAAAAAGCACCATCTGACCAGCGTCTCTTACAAAATGATTCAAACATGACGAGGTGCAAACTGCAATGACTGTGATAAATACCTATCAGACTGGGCAGCAGCACACTGTGCACGCCAACATTGACTATATCACTGCATTGTCATCATATACACTATACTAAGGTAGGTAGGTATGTAGTGTTTTTTTTTTTTTTTTACTTTTACGCTGGTAACCAGAGTAAACATCGGGTTACTAAGCGCGGCCCTGCGGTTAGTTACCCGATGTTTACCCTGGTTACCAGTGAAGACATCACTGGAGCGGTGTCACACGCCGATCCAGCGATGTCCACGGGAGATCCAGCGACGAAATAAAGTTCTGGACTTTGTTCAGCGACCAACGATCTCCCAGCAGGGGCCTGATCGTTGGTCGCTGTCACACATAACGATTTCCTTAACGATATCGTTGCTACGTCACAAAAAGCAACGATATCGTTAACAATATCGTTATGTGTGAAGGTACCTTTACACATTGTAGGCACAAATTGGAAGTAAAATAGTAAGATATTTATTAATGTAGACATATGGAGAGAAACCTGATTTTTGTGCATATTCTAACTTGCAGCCGTTTTACAATGAGCAGAGTACATTCTAATTAACAGATCATGGAATGTGAATAATTTCCACAATAGGATGTGGTAAATAACATGTTCCTGTGCTGAGATAATCTTATAAATGTGCCCTGTGTACTGTGCAATGGCCGTGTCTAACAAGGATATGGTCTGATCGTACCCCATCTCCCGGGCAGGCGTGGAAGCAAAAGAGAGTAAACAGACATTGCAGTACAGGTTCGCAGCTGAGTCTTTTTATGAGGCAAAACATTTCACTGCCTGTTTCTAAGCAATGTTTTACCTAAAAGAATCATTTCTGATCCCGTGCTGTTATGTCTGTATACTCCTTTACTTCCCCCCTGCCTAGGAGCTGTGGTATGATCAGATCATATTCCTGTACGGTCAGACACGGCCATTACACAGGGGCACATTTATAAGATTATCTCGGCACAGGGACATTTTTTTTTTAAGAACATACAATTGTGGAACTTATTATTATTATTCAAATATCTATTGATTAAAATGTTATTTAAAATTAACTTTCCGGGAAAACCTCTTTAATGCTACTGAGGCAAAACTTTACTAGAGTCTCCTAGTCATCACATAGTATTTGTACTGCTACTTGTTATATTGCAGAAGACACTACTTTGGCTTACCTTAGGCACTAGGGCGGCCTCTGTACCCTCTATAGTTTAGGCATTGCTGACATGCAAGGTGTGAACAGTGGCCTTTGGAAACCTGAGTCCTAGTAGAACAATGGCAGTAATAAAAAGCCCACAACTCCTTGATCAATAAAATAATTAAACCTAAATCCTGTGGCAACACACCAGACCAAGCACAGTATTTCCCAAATCACTCACCATCTCTTCTTAGAAGCCAAGGGAAAAACCGTTTCCTCTGGAATCCAGTAGCGTATTTGAGACCATGGCACTTGCAAAATAAAGAAGATTGAACATGCCTCAATATACTACAACCAGCAGCTCTCACTTCCTCTAAATATAAGTGATTTGTCCGAAGCCGGGAAGAGTGAAGCCAACGCTGACTGTCCGCAGGGATCGTGTGAATGTCACACGATCCACGGGAGAGTCCGTTCCGGCACCGTTCCTGCAATGTCTGCACATAAAGTGAGTATAGGTGTTATTATTTCACAAGGGAAAATTTAGGGATTGAGAATTGGTTGTCCAAGAAGTGGAAAATGACTTTAACAAAGCAGAATGTGTGTATTCCATATAATCACAAAACTAAAATGCAAAGAAACTTATCAGTAAAAAAAAACTTGTGGTATGCTCCCTCTTGTCAACCCTGTGTTTCTCCTCACTTTAGGCTCCATCTAGGGCTGCTGTACAGAGAAACATTGAGAATTTGTAGTATTACACACGGTATTCACTGTATGACCACATATAAATGTGCTGCTAAACACAACATATTTGTAGTATTACACACCGTATTCACTGTATGGCCACATATAGATGTGCTGCTAAACACAACATATTTGTAATGTTACACACCATATTCACTGTATGATCACATATAGATGTGCTGCTAAACACAACATATTTGTAGTATTACACACCATATTCACTGTATGATCACATATAGATGTGCTGCTAAACACAACATATTTGTAGTATTACACACCATATTCACTGTATGATCACATATAGATGTGCTGCTAAACACAACATATTTGTAATGTTACACACCATATTCACTGTATGACCACATATAGATGTGCTGCTAAACACAACATATTTGTAGTATTACACACGATATTCACTGTGTAACCACATATAGATGTCCTGCTAAACACAACATATTTGTAGTATTACACACGATATTCACTGTGTAACCACATATAGATGTGCTGCTAAACACAACATATTTGTAGTGTTACACACCGTATTCACTGTATGACCACATATAGATGTGCTGCTAAACACAACATATTTGTAGTTACACACCATATTCACTGTATGACCACATATAGATGTGCTGCTAAACACAACATATTTGTAGTGTTACACACCGTATTCACTGTATGACCACATATAGATGTGCTGCTAAACACAACATATTTGTAGTGTTACACACCGTATTCACTGTATGACCACATATAGATGTGCTGCTAAACACAATATATTTGTAGTGTTACACACCGTATTCACTGTATGACCACATATAGATGTGCTGCTAAACACAACATATTTGTAGTGTTACACACCGTATTCACTGTATGACCACATATAGATGTGCTGCTAAACACAACATATTTGTAGTTACACACCATATTCACTGTATGACCACATATAGATGTGCTGCTAAACACAACATATTTGTAGTGTTACACACCGTATTCACTGTATGACCACATATAGATGTGCTGCTAAACACAATATATTTGTAGTGTTACACACCGTATTCACTGTATGACCACATATAGATGTGCTGCTAAACACAACATATTTGTAGTGTTACACACCGTATTCACTGTATGACCACATATAGATGTGCTGCTAAACACAACATATTTGTAGTTACACACCATATTCACTGTATGACCACATATAGATGTGCTGCTAAACACAACATATTTGTAGTGTTACACACCGTATTCACTGTATGACCACATATAGATGTGCTGCTAAACACAATATATTTGTAGTGTTACACACCGTATTCACTGTATGACCACATATAGATGTGCTGCTAAACACAACATATTTGTAGTGTTACACACCGTATTCACTGTATGACCACGTCCAGTCACTCATATATAACATAAGAAACATTTTTTTAATTTCTCAAAATATTTTTATTCTCCTTTTTGTCCCTTCTACTTGAACAATGTCCTTCATCTGAAAGAGGGGCCGAGCAGTGTCCCACCAGATGTGGGCTCGGTGCCACTTCATACTTTGGAGGATCATTAGCAGAAATCATTAGCTGTAACACAACCTTCTCCATAAATCTCCACTGTACCTGAATCATTTGTCTGTGCTTAATTTCCATCTCCCTAATTTTATGATTTGTTCCTCATTTGATGAGAGTATCTTCCATTAATTGTGTAGTAAGTGAATCTCGTTTCTGCTCAGTTGAATGTTTCAGCTCTGACCCCTTCTTGCTGTATTGTCGGATTTTTTTTTTCTGCCAGGATTGAGTGCCTGTAAAATCTTTCCTTACTTTCCCGGCTCTGTCAGATAACTATGACCACCGTGTCTCTGATAATACTGTATATACGTAGTATCACTCCCATCATTCTCTATTACTGCTACAGCAGCTGAGTGAGTTGTATACAGTATCTCATGGCTGACACTTCTAGCATCCAACTTTAGTTCTATAGGACTTTATCTAAATAGTCCGATTGCAAGGTCAGGCTTATTTACCCCACCGCAAAAACCATTATTGTATGAGCTCACACATTACTATAAAGTAAAATGATTATGGATGTTCGAGCTGTGGGAAACTATTAAGGTTGGTTTACATTGTATTTTGTATTACCTTCAATGAAACGAGCTACATCCTTTTACATTTTTTTTTTTTGCCAAAAGTTTAGAATGCTTCAAAATAACAAACTAAGTAGTAATCACCTTTCCATTACACCACCACTCCCATCCTGCTTGTCTGTGGCCAACAGTGACAATGTTTTGATATGGGCATGTAACCACTGGTCAGTTACTGGCTGAAGAACACATCACTGAGGACACAACTGCAGCCAGTGTCTGGTTGGCAAAAGTTATGGTATATGTGCATTTCAAAACATCTTTGCTGGAGTGGACGCCCCTGACTAAGCCGTGCCTACACGGCGATACGCGTGGGGTTAGGGTTGGCACTCATCCTCCTGCTTGCTCCCATTGACTGCCTGACTTCCAGGGCTCTGATGGTAACGTTACGGTCCCTTTGGCGATGTTCTCAGTGCTAGTTTGGTGCACATTTTACTGCACTAGCATCATCCATTAGGACTCGGGTACACCCTCCTGGGCTATTGTTCTGGTGAGATAGCCATTTGCAGGGCATTATACGTTCACATGCACCTGGATTCACCTGTAGGGTTGAACCCCTTGTATCCACCACACCCTTTTATTCTATATCTATGTCCGCTAACATTGTTGTTGCATAGCTGTTGGTGTTTGCTCTTCTGGTTTATCTTTGGGATGGCAGTGACTTGCTGGGAGCATGCTGTTTCATTGTCATATGTCTACTTATTTTCTTTCCGATTTACATTGTAATATTCATCTAGATCCACTCCAGAATCCAGTACAAAACTACTACCCTCATCCACAAAGCACTCCATGGCTCAGCACCACCCTCCCTGGTGTTCAGTCTACCACCCTACCCGTGCCCCCCGCTCCGCTAATGACCTGAGGTCAGTGGCGTAGGAAGGGGAGTGCGGGGGGGGCGGAGGAGCGGGCCGCCCCGGGCGGCACAATGTGGGGGCGGCTATCAGCACGGCTGCGCGCACTCATTCTCTGCTCCTTCCTCCCAGCATTATGAGGACTGGAGCAGAGCGCTGGCAGTGCGCGCGGCCGTGCAGAGTTGCTGGCTGCAGTGTAGCAGGGGCACACAGTCACACACGCTGTGACTCACCCCCGCACCTGCAGTCAGCAGCAGAAGCTCCGATCCCGCCCCTCCAGCAGCGTCACAGCTCTCACAATGTGAAAAGCCATGGAGGGGCGGGGCTAAATGTCAGGGGCGGAGCCACGGACAAGCCGGAAGAAGAGGCAGAAGGAAATATGAAAATCAGAGCGGGAGACAGAAAAGATGTGAGAACAGAGACAGAAAACAACAGAGCGGCAAGACACAGGTGAGAAGTATATATACATCATTGTCTAAGGGTCACACTATGCAGCATCAATAGTAAAAATATGTCATGTTAAAAATAATAAAAAAATGAAAAAACCTGCTATACTCACCCTCCATCGCCTTTCCCGCTCCTCGCAACGCTCCAGTGCCCGCTCCATGCAAGCGGCAGCTTCCGGTGCCAAGGATGGTATGTGAGAAGGACCTGCCATGACGTCACGGTCATGTGACCGCAACGTCATCACAGGTCCTGCGCTCATACCAACCCTGGGACTGGAAGCTGCCTCGTGCGATACAGGGCCAGAATTCATCGGAGGGTGAGTATATGTTTATTTTTTATTTTAAGTCTGTATACTACGTGGCTCTGTGCTGTATACTCCATCACTGGGCAATATACTACGTGACTGGGCAATATACTACGTGGCTGGGCAATATACTACGTGGCTGGGCAATATGCTACGTGGGCTGTGCAATATACTACATGGCTGTGTTATATACTACGTGGCTGGGCAATATGCTACGTGGGCTGTGCAATATACTACATGGCTGTGTTATATACTACGTGGCTGTGTTATATACTACGTGGCTGTGCTATACGCTATGTGGGCTGTGCTATATACTGCGTGGGCTGTGTTATACACTACGTGGCTGTGCTATATGCTACGTGGGCTGTGTTATATGCTATGTGGCTATGCTATATTTCTCTGCTGTATCTGCATCATGAATCATGCTATGTGTTAAAGGGGGGGCCCACTGAGACTCTTTCGCCCGGGGCCCTCTAAAACCGCGGCCGGCGCTGCAGCTGTTTAACGCTATTGACGTGCGGGCCCGCGCCCGTACGTCAATAGTTAACAACAGCCACCAGCCATTTGGAGGCTGGCAGCTGAAGTCGGCCGCAGCGTACACGTCGACGGCTTCTGACGTCATTGTCAGTCGCCGGCGAGTGCACGCTTCAGCTGCGTGGAGAGAGCAGGAGCACGGTCAGGTAAGCAGAACTTGTTTTTTTTTTTTGCAGACCCTATCATGTGTGTTGCCCTATTTTTGGTAACCTTTGTGTGTATTGAGCCGGGGGGGGGGCGCCAAACTCGGGAGCAGCCCCGGGCGGCAAAAGCTCTAGCTACGCCCCTGCCTGAGGTTATCATCGTCAATAATCAGAACCTCCCACTCCCGTCTCCAAGACTTTACACGTGCTTCGCCAATTCTTTGGAATGCACTACCCAGATTAACACGATTAATCCCCACAGTTTTAAGCGTGCCCTAAAAACGCATTTGTTCAGACTGGCCTACCGCCTCAATGCATTAACCTAGCGATCCCTGTGTGGCCCATTCAAAAAACTTCAACCATAATCAGGTTCCTCGCATCATGTTCTCATACACTTTATACAGTTAATAGCCCTCTGTGTCTGTACTGTTACATACTTAGGCTGTTAACCGGTTCAGGCAGCTTTACATGAACACCCGGGCCTTACACTATGGCCGGTCCGAGCTGGTCGTGTCTCCCCCTTTAGATTGTAAGCTTGTGAGCAGCAGGGCCCTCACTCTTGGTATCTATTTTGATCTGTGTTTATTGTTATGCTGTAATGTCTATTGTCTGTACAAGTCCCCTCTATAATTTGTAAAGCGCTGCGGAATAAGTTGGCGCTATTTAAATAAAATTATTATTATTAGATCTTGCCTATTATCTGCATATTTACATGCTGTATTAACAGTAGTGTTGCTGACATTATTTTCAGGGGTTTGGAGTAATGGGACTCCTATGGTTTTACTTGTGTTTTCATACTTTTTTTATATACTGTGTGCTAGTAACGTTTTTTTGTCATTGTGATATGATCAATCGTGTGCACGTCCTTCCCCTTACTGTTGGGGTTCCTCAAGGATCAGTCCTAGGCCCCCTACTCTTCTCGTTGTATACTGCCCCTATTGGACAAACAATCAGTAGATTTGGTTTCCAGTACCATCTCTATGCTGACGACACCCAATTATACACTTCTGCTCCCGATATCACACCGACCTTTTTAGAAAACACCAGTGATTGTCTTACCGCTGTCTCTAACATCATGTCCTCCCTCTATCTGAAACTAAACCTGTCAAAAACTGAACTCCTCGTGTTCTCTCCCTCTACTAACCTACCTTTGCCTGACATTGCCATCTCCGTGTGCGGTTCCACCATTACTCCAAAGCAACATGCCCGCTGCCTTGGGGTCATCCTTGATTCTGACCTTTCATTCACCCCCTACATCCGATCACTGGCTCGCTCTTCTTACCTGCATCTCAAAAACATTTCTAGAATTCGCCCTTTTCTTAATTTCGACTCTGCAAAAACTCTGACTGTTTCACTTATTCATTCTCGTCTGGACTATTGTAACTCTCTACTAATCGGTCTCCCTCTTGCAAAACTCTCCCCGCTCCAATCTGTCCTGAATGCTGCAGCCAGGATCATATTCCTCACCAACCGTTACACCGATGCCTCTACCCTGTGCCAGTCATTACACTGGCTACCCATCCACTCCAGAATCCAGTACAAAACTACTACCCTCATCCACAAAGCACTCCATGGCTCAGCACCACCCTACATCTCCTCCCTGGTATCAGTCTACCACCCTACCCGTGCCCTCCGCTCCGCTAATGACCTCAGGTTAGCATCCTCAATAATCAGAACCTCCCACTCCCGCCTCCAAGACTTTACACGTGCTGCGCCGATTCTTTGGAATGCACTACCTAGGTTAATACGATTAATCCCCAATCCCCACAGTTTTAAGCGTGCCCTAAAAACTCATTTGTTCAGACTGGCCTACCGCCTCAATGCATTAACCTAACGATCCCTGTGTGGCCTATTTATAATAAAAAAAAAAAAAAAAAAAAAAAAGGTTCCTCGCATCATGTTCTCATACACTTTATGCAGTATTAGCCCTCTGTGTCTGTACTGCTACATACTTAGGCAGGTAACTGGTTCATGCAGCTTTACATGAACACCTGAGCCTTACACTATAGCTGGTCCGAATAACTAAAGCAATTGTTACCATCCACCTCTCGTGTCTCCCCTTTTCCCCATAGTTTGTAAGCTTGCGAGCAGGGCCCTCACTCCTCCTGGTATCTGTTTTGAACTGTATTTCTGTTATGCTGTAATGTCTATTGTCTGTACAAGTCCCCTCTATAATTTGTAAAGCGCTGCGGAATATGTTGGCGCTATATAAATAAAATTATTATTATTATTATTATTATTCAGTAGTACTTTTTCTCTTTTCCGTGCTCATGGTTCTTACTACTGGATGAGGCACCTTTCTAAGTACATTGTAGTGCGTCCTATTCCATACTGTTGGAGGCAAAAGTGGTGGCACGAGAGCAGGAAAGGGACTGATTTTTTTTATTAGTGTTTCCCCGAAAATAAGGCAGGGTCTTATTATTTTTTTGCTCCTGAAGATGGGTTAGGGCTTTCTTTTTTTTATTTTTTATACAGGGAATGTCTTTTTTTTTTTCCATGAACAACAATCCACATTTATTCGTGAACACAAACATTAACATATAATCAGGTCATCACACACACTGCACATACCGGCTTGTCTCCTCTCCAGTTCTCCTAGACTCTTGCAGTTAAAGGACCTTTAGTGACATCATGGTCATATGACCATGAAGTCACCAAAGGTCCTTAAGCAGTCTTAGCCTCAGAATAAAAATCCTAAAGGCTGAGGACAATTGCCCAGTTTTTCACCCCACCTACTGCCAGCCCTGACTGTAACTTGGCCTATTTTTGGAGTAGGGTTTATATTTCAAAGATGCTCCAAAAATCCTGTAAAATCATACTTACGCTTATTTTCAGGAAAATTGTATATACCATTCTAATATATTGATTTAAAAAACAGTAAAGGAGTTGTCCAGGCTCAGCACAAAAGTCTGCAGTTATGTTCATACTGTCACGATTTCCTGGTATTCTTGCTGGGAGCGGGTGGTGACGTGACTACATGTATCACAATTTGCTTCTCTCGAGAGAAGCATTCACATGACATGGGTATACCGCACATAGAGTGACTGCAGACTTTTGTACCCTGACTGGTCAACCCCTCTCAGACAATGGGGACATCAAGGATTTTATCTTCATTATATTTGAATTAGTGATGAACAAACGTGCTCGGATAAGGCGTTACCTGAGCATGCTTGGGTGCTAACCAAGTGACTTCAGCGTGCTCGATAAATATGTTTGCGTCCCCGCACCTGCATGTCTCATGGCTGTTTGACAGTCGCAGCACATGCAGGGGTTGCCTAACGTGTTATTCGAGCACTCCGAAGACGGACGCAAAATGTAAATCTGCTCATCCTAACCCAATAATGAAGATTCTCATCAATTTTCTTGTCTGTTTTCTCCACTAGTGTTTAGCTCCAGGTCATCCATGTTATGCCCTGATAGCCATCATTAAACGAAACCGGAAAAGATGCTACAACACAAAAAGTGCCATATTTACCTACGGTAGCCAGTAAGATCGCTGATTTTGTTTTTCAAAGGGCAATATAATCTGATTGGTTGTCCTGGGCATGTACTGTGCATTTCCTTTGTACTCTAAAGGGTACCGTTTCTCCTTAGATTATTTATTGATTAGGCTTTGCTTATATAGCGCTATCATATTCCGCAGAACTTTACATACATTATCATCACTGTAAAGAACAATCTTAATGAACATACAGGCAGCATTTCATCAAACAAATAATTGTGTAGTCTGAGGTCAACGAATAACTAGACATAGTAATGGCCGCCCCCTTAAAATACGTACAAGGGAACACGTTCTTGGCATTATTGCTGCTAAGGGACAGAGTGACATATCATCCTTGAATACTATCCCTAAGCATTTCTATTTACATCATAATAGTGATGCCTCCCTATTTCAGGTAAGAGGCTGACTCTTTGGATAGTAATATTTGTGGCGGTAGGATGTCACAGAAACTTGCCCAACTAGAATCCCGATGGATTTGGTCCCTTAATACACTTCACCCTAACGGCCTAATGAACAGATTAGTTTTGCTCCCTTTCTTTAATATTGGTACTATTTGTCTCTGTTCCATCTGACTATGTTCATCTGACTCAGAATTGGTTTTAATGATTGTTTTTACTTTTAGGTTCACTAATTTTCCTGTTGTGTCCTGTATGTCTTTCATCTTGTTACACTCCTTGGTCCAAGATCTATATGGCAATTCGATTGTTTGTTCTACTGTGATCATCGGGATGTATTCATGGAAGAAACTCTACATCATTCTATCTTTGACTAGTGGACATATAGTTTATGTTCGATATATTGGATTGTATAATTATTATATTATTTGGTTTTTTACTCTTGTTGTCATGATTGTATATCTATTCAATACATCTATCTGTTATCCTAGTCATCCATGTTATATACATCCATGTTAGTTATTCATGTTGAATATTTATACATTCAGATATGCCTTTTTGTATTGGGCCTTGCGTGTTACCGTATTTGCATACACTGTCCGGTACGCATGTGCGCTGTGCTGGGCCGTGTCTTCCGGCTCTCGGCGTCTTGCGGGTCACGTGTGCTGGGTCATGTGACCTGGCCGCGCCTCCCTGTGACGCGGACGCCGGCCGACAGGGCCCTGCTTTCGGCTGCGCATGCGTCATCTATGGCAGTGGTGCGCGCTTCCAATGTCTGTATCCCCTCAGCACTTTATGCTTGTACGTGGTACCTTTGATTGGCCGTACATCATTTTAGAAGTTATGTGTGTCGCAACACTAGTGGCGGCCTATGGGTAGCTTCCGGTTACCATGGCGATGGGGTTACACTTCCGGCCGAACACCGATAGGTTCCGGTTCTCTATTTAAACGGGCACTATTATTACCAGCTATGCCCCCTGACGAAGGCTCCGCTGAAACGCATGTCGGGGTGACGTGGACGGCGTGGACGGCTTCCCCACGTGTTATCTTGGTGGCCCATCATAGCTATATCGGTATGAGATCTTACTAACCATTGGTGTTTTCCATTATTGTTCAGCTATGTGCTATTTCATCAAGCAGTACCCGAGTCCTTGATATGGTCAGGGTGACTTTTTGGGCTATCATTGCAACACTAAGTATGTATGTTCATCTTGAACTATGTTATAAATCTTATGATTATTAATACGTGGGGGTATTACTAGAATACTGGGTTCTTTCATTAGCTACCTATTAAGATTTTTTGTGCCGCCACTGGTCTACGTCCCTGGTTTTCTTCTTTGTTGGATGTTACGTTTGTCCTGTGGGTATACCCACTGTTACTTCCTGCTATATTGTATATTTAATAAAGTTTTCTAGATTTTTAATAATTTTGGCCTTTGTTTGATCGCTTCTTTTCTCTGTTTTTTTTCTCTAATTATCATCACTGTCCCCGTTGGGCTTCACAATGTAAATTCCCTTTCAGTATGTCTTTGGAGTGTAAGGGGAACCCGGAGGAAACCCACATAAACACAGGGAGAACATACAAACTCCTTGCAGATGTTGTCCTTGGTGGGATTTGAACCCAGGACTCCAGCGCTGCAAGTGCTAACCACTGAGCCACCGTGTTGCCCTATCCCAGTCTCAGCCTCTCGCCTGGCCAGATCGGGTCTCACGCTTTGCACTCACAGGGGGCAATATGGCGTTTATCCCATGTCATATTGCATGGCTCTTTAAAGGATCGATATTGACTTGTAGGATTGCTAGTTTCAGTAGGTGGCACTAGAGTTTAAGTCCTTTGTACTAATTTAATGCTAGATCTCTGCTTTCATTATGTCCAGCAATGTGAATGCAGAGGGTGAAACTCATTGCAGATTTGCATCAAAATGCGCAACAAATCCGCATATAACTCATGCACAGTTTGTTACGGATTTGCTATAACATAGTAACATAGTAACATAGTTAGTAAGGCCGAAAAAAGACATTAGTCCATCCAGTTCAGCCTATATTCCATCATAATAAATCCCCAGATCTACGTCCTTCTACAGAACCTAATAATTGTATGATACAATATTGTTCTGCTCCAGGAAGACATCCAGGCCTCTCTTGAACCCCTCGACTGAGTTCGCCATCACCACCTCCTCAGGCAAGCAATTCCAGATTCTCACTGCCCTAACAGTAAAGAATCCTCTTCTATGTTGGTGGAAAAACCTTCTCTCCTCCAGACGCAAAGAATGCCCCCTTGTGCCCGTCACCTTCCTTGGTATAAACAGATCCTCAGCGAGATATTTGTATTGTCCCCTTATATACTTATACATGGTTATTAGATCGCCCCTCAGTCGTCTTTTTTCTAGACTAAATAATCCTAATTTCGCTAATCTATCTGGGTATTGTAGTTCTCCCATCCCCTTTATTAATTTTGTTGCCCTCCTTTGTACTCTCTCTAGTTCCATTATATCCTTCCTGAGCACCGGTGCCCAAAACTGGACACAGTACTCCATGTGCGGTCTAACTAGGGATTTGTACAGAGGCAGTATAATGCTCTCATCATGTGTATCCAGACCTCTTTTAATGCACCCCATGATCCTGTTTGCCTTGGCAGCTGCTGCCTGGCACTGGCTGCTCCAGGTAAGTTTATCATTAACTAGGATCCCCAAGTCCTTCTCCCTGTCAGATTTACCCAGTGGTTTCCCGTTCAGTGTGCAATGGTGATATTGATTCCCTCTTCCCATGTGTATAACCTTACATTTATCATTGTTAAACCTCATCTGCCACCTTTCAGCCCAAGTTTCCAACTTATCCAGATCCATCTGTAGCAGAATACTATCTTCTCTTGTATTAACTGCTTTACATAGTTTTGTATCATCTGCAAATATCGATATTTTACTGTGTAAACCTTCTACCAGATCATTAATAAATATGTTGAAGAGAACAGGTCCCAATACTGACCCCTGCGGTACCCCACTGGTCACAGCGACCCAGTTAGAGACTATACCATTTATAACCACCCTCTGCTTTCTATCACTAAGCCAGTTACTAACCCATTTACACACATTTTCCCCCAGACCAAGCATTCTCATTTTGTGTACCAACCTCTTGTGCGGCACGGTATCAAACGCTTTGGAAAAATCGAGATATACCACGTCCAATGACTCACCGTGGTCCAGTCTATAGCTTACCTCTTCATAAAAACTGATTAGATTGGTTTGACAGGAGCGATTTCTCATAAACCCATGCTGATATGGAGTTAAACAGTTATTCTCATTGAGATAATCCAGAATAACATCCCTCAGAAACCCTTCAAATATTTTACCAACAATAGAGGTTAGACTTACTGGCCTATAATTTCCAGGTTCACTTTTAGAGCCCTTTTTGAATATTGGCACCACATTTGCTATGCGCCAGTCCTGCGGAACAGACCCTGTCGCTATAGAGTCACTAAAAATAAGAAATAATGGTTTATCTATTACATTACTTAGTTCTCTTAGTACTCGTGGGTGTATGCCATCCGGACCCGGAGATTTATCTATTTTAATCTTATTTAGCCGGTTTCGCACCTCTTCTTGGGTTAGATTGGTGACCCTTAATATAGGGTTTTCATTGTTTCTTGGGATTTCACCTAGCATTTCATTTTCCACCGTGAATACCGTGGAGAAGAAGGTGTTTAATATGTTAGCTTTTTCCTCGTCATCTACAACCATTCTTTCCTCACTATTTTTTAAGGGGCCTACATTTTCAGTTTTTATTCTTTTACTATTGATATAGTTGAAGAACAGTTTGGGATTAGTTTTACTCTCCTTAGCAATGTGCTTCTCTGTTTCCTTTTTGGCAGCTTTAATTAGTTTTTTAGATAAAGTATTTTTCTCCCTATAGTTTTTTAGAGCTGCAATGGTGCCATCCTGCTTTAGTAGTGCAAATGCTTTCTTTTTACTGTTAATTGCCTGTCTTACTTCTTTGTTTAGCCACATTGGGTTTTTCCTATTTCTAGTCCTTTTATTCCCACAAGGTATAAACCGCTTACACTGCCTATTTAGGATGTTCTTAAACATTTCCCATTTATTATCTGTATTCTCATTTCTGAGGATATTGTCCCAGTCTACCAGATTAAGGGCATCTCTAAGCTGTTCAAACTTTGCCTTCCTAAAGTTCAATGTTTTTGTGACTCCCTGACAAGTCCCCCTAGTGAAAGACAGGTGAAACTGCACAATATTGTGGTCGCTATTTCCTAAATGCCCAACCACCTGCAGATTTGTTATTCTGTCAGGTCTATTAGATAGTATTAGGTCTAAAAGTGCTGCTCCTCTGGTTGGATTCTGCACCAATTGTGAAAGATAATTTTTCTTGGTTATTAGCAGAAACCTGTTGCCTTTATGGGTTTCACAGGTTTCTGTTTCCCAGTTAATATCCGGGTAGTTAAAGTCCCCCATAACCAGGACCTCATTATGGGTTGCAGCTTCATCTATCTGCTTTAGAAGTAGACTTTCCATGCTTTCTGTTATATTTGGGGGTTTGTAACAGACCCCAATGAGAATTTTGTTACCATTTTTCCCTCCATGAATTTCAACCCATATGGACTCGACATCCTCATTCCCTTCGCTAATATCCTCCCTTAAAGTGGACTTTAGACAAGACTTTACATAGAGACAAACCCCTCCTCCTCTCCGATTTTTACGATCCTTTCTAAACAGACTGTAACCCTGTAAGTTAACTGCCCAGTCATAGCTTTCATCTAACCATGTCTCGGTTATTCCCACTATGTCAAAGTTACCTGTAGATATTTCTGCTTCTAGTTCTTCCATCTTGTTTGTCAGGCTTCTGGCGTTTGCGAGCATGCAGTTCAGAGGATTTTGTTTTGTTCCAATCTCCTCACTGTGGATTGTTTTAGAAATGTTCTTACCTCCCTTCTGAGTATGTTTTCCTGGGTCGTCTTTGTTCGAGTCTAATGTTTTTCTTCCCGTCCCCTCTTCTTCTAGTTTAACGCCCTCCTGATGAGTGTAGCGAGTCTTCTGGCGAATGTGTGTTTCCCAGGTTTGTTGAGGTGTAGTCCGTCTCTGGCGAGGAGTCCATCATACCAGTAATTCACACCGTGGTCCAGGAATCCAAATCCTTGTTGTCTGCACCATCGTCTTAGCCAGTTGTTTGCATCAAGGATCCTGTTCCATCTCCTGGTGCCATGCCCATCTACTGGAAGGATAGAAGAAAAAACTACCTGTGCATCCAGTTCCTTTACTTTCTTCCCCAACTCTTCAAAGTCCTTGCAGATTGTCGGTAGGTCCTTCCTTGCCGTGTCATTGGTGCCAACATGTATCAGAAGAAATGGGTGGACGTCCTTGGAGCTGAAGAGCTTTGGTATCCTATCGGTCACATCCTTGATCATCGCACCTGGAAGGCAGCATACTTCTCTTGCAGTTATGTCCGGTCTGCAGATGGCTGCTTCTGTGCCTCTCAGTAGTGAGTCTCCCACCACCACCACTCTTCGTTGCTTCTTGGCTGTACTTTTTGCTGTCACTTGTTGCTGTGTGCCCTTTTCTTTTTTGCTTGCTGGTATTGCTTCAATCTTAGGTGTGCCATCTTCATCCTCTACAAAGATTTGATATCGGTTCTTCAGTTGTGTGGTTGGTGATTTCTCCATGGTCTTCTTGCTTCTTTTGGTCACATGCTTCCACTCATCTGCTTTTGGAGGTTCTCTGACACTTTTTGCACCTTCTGTGACCAGTAGAGATGCTTCTGTTCTGTCTAGAAAGTCTTCATTCTCTTTGATGAGTTTCAAAGTTGCTATTCTTTCTTCCAGACCCCGCACCTTTTCTTCTAAAAGGGCCACTAGTCTACACTTCTGACAGGTGAAATTGGATTCTTCTTCTGGTCGATCTGTGAACATGTAGCACATGCTGCAGCTCACCATGTAGGTTGTCACATCTGCCATGTTGCTCCTAGATCCTGCTGACTTGCTGTGTGTTTTCCTTCTTGTGTAATCTACTCAGCCAAGCTCTCTTGCAATAATGTCCTACAGCCAAAAATTTGGTGATGCTTTCGAAGCAGCTGGTCCCGGCTGTACCCAACGATCTTCTAGCTTAGGGAGACTTCGCTTCTCCCAGAAGGCACCTGGAATATGCAAATTAGCCTCCTGAAGCTTGAATCCCTGGTTTGGTGATGCTTTCGAAGCAGCTGGTCCCGGCTGTACCCAACGATCTTCTAGCTTAGGGAGACTTCGCTTCTCCCAGAAGGCACCTGGAATATGCAAATTAGCCTCCTGAAGCTTGAATCCCTGGTTTGGTGATGCTTTCGAAGCAGCTGGTCCCGGCTGTACCCAACGATCTTCTAGCTTAGGGAGACTTCGCTTCTCCCAGAAGGCACCTGGAATATGCAAATTAGCCTCCTGAAGCTTGAATCCCATAACAAAATATGCAGTGTTGAAAATCTAAAAAGCTGCATTCAGTGTAAACCCCGATGCAGTATTCAATTGTAGGTGTTTTTTTTCTATTAATTTATACATTTTATGTCAAAGTGCATTACAATTACAAGCGTCTAGTAACGGTCAGTTTCTTTTTTCTTTCGCCTGTCGTTAGATCAGCCACTTGCCTTCCGATGATTCCACCACGCACGCTCTCGGTTGATGTAATGTGCACAGGGTTAGAGTGCAGCCACTCGGAGTGGCCAGTTAATTTGGCTAAATAGCGGGTCAGGTTTATTGTGGAGAATAACTCGCAAACACAAAGTGTTTCCTTCTCACAAATTTATGATCACGCCAGGACCTTTTACACTCTTGTCACACTCTTCTGTGTTTATTTAAGCAGTGCGGGTTTTGGTACATATATCTCATGACAGCAAAACACATAACTGCTACCTACGGCTTATGCATATGCAGGCCAATTAATAGAAGGCCAAAACCAACTAATTAATTTTGGCACTCGCCGTAGATGGATACTTGCCTATGTAGCTATGAGATATATGGATCTAAGACAGATATCATGTGGATGGTGATGGATAGATCATAGATAAAAAGTTACACATTGAATAGAGAGAGGTAGATAGATAAATGTGAGATAGATTTTTACCCCCATATGCAACAGATAAAAGTAAACCGAAACAGATATTTCGGATTGTTATGAACAATCGGCAACTGTTTTGGTGAAATGAGCAACCAATGGCCCTGTGTTCACACTAAGGCTGGGTTCACACTGCCTTGTGTGAACCCGTTTAACGGACTACGTTACACCACGGCATAACGCGGAGTAACGTAGTCCGTTAACGCCGCCATTACTGGCAATGGCGAACACATCGCTAATGCTCGCCCACAATGGGCGTGCGCTAGCAATGTGCCGTCATTGAGTGACGGACCCGAGACGCGGGCTGCAGCGTTTCCGGGTCCGTCACTAGTAGCGCACTGTTAGTACAGATGGAGCTAGCAGATGCTCCATCTGCGCTAGCGCAGTGCCAAAGTTGGCACTTGCGTTAGTGGAGTCCGTTTAACGGATTTGTTGAACGGACTGCACAACGCAAGTGTGAACCTAGCCTAAGACTGTCTTCGGTAAGCTAGATGGGCCTCAAGCTGTCCTGTGAACTGGGACCTGAACTATCCCTGTCCCGGCGATACTCTTGAAGGTAGAGAGGCCCGAGTCTCCAACCTTGCTATGCTCCTGTTAAACCCTAATCTGCCCCCTCCCCCACTCCATGAGGCATGGGACAGAAAAGTGAGGTAAATAAGACACAAACACAGAACAGGGATAACAGAAAACCTCTATAATACAAAAGCACTAACCAACAATAGAGGAGGAGGATATGGACAGAGGATTAAACTAACTGGGAACAGGGTCCAGGAGCAAAATACGTACAACAGCAAAGTACAGAACACCACTACAGCTCCACTCCAATCACTCAGCTGTAGCAGTCAGCACAGGAAGACAAATCTTTCACTGGCAGGGACTAACCACCCAGAACCAGTATATATACGGTATATATATATATATATATCTAATATATAATTGCCTAGAATACTACTTCCTGCAATTTGTGCCAACTTCCGTGGCTTTGTCCGGAGCTAATGTCCGGAGCTAATGTCCGGAGCTAATGTCCGGAGCTAATGTCCGGAGCTAATGTCCGGAGCTAATGTCCGGAGATAATGTCCGGAGATAATGTCCGGAGATAAGTGACGTCAACAGTGTCCAGTGTCTGATTGGTTGCCGCCTGCTGCGAGCGACCAATCAGAAACGTGCCGTACTGTGACACACTCCGCCCGCCATTTTGGTGTGATTTTTGAATTTTTACCTCACAGCAAGTTTCTACTGCGTGGAGGCGGGCCCAGTGACGTTGCTCTTCAAGCTCCTGCCGAATTTCGTCAAAAAAATGATAATACCATTTACCAAAACTATATATATTTAGTTGTGAAGTGGTTCAGTGACATTTTCACACCAATTTTGAACTTTTGTTTGGTGTTTTCTCCATATACTGCCTATTATTTTTGTTCTTTCTTACTATTATTTATTAATTGTATTATTCTTACATTTGAATAAATAAAGTATATATGGATTCTAGACTCCCGATTCTTTAGAATCGGGCTGCCATCTAGTATATATATATATATATATATATATATATATATATATATATATATATATATATATATATATATATATATCTATCTATCTATCTATATGTATGTATATATATATAGGGAGTAAATGATAAGCAGTTGCAGTTGAGAACAACCAGGCAGTATCGTTTCTGCCAACATGGAAACAGTCATTAACCCTCTCAGCACTGAAGGAAACTAAATCCATTTAAATAGGGCATTATACACAACATCTCTAAAGAAGACCTGTGATTCTTTACCTGACGTGACCATCTAACTCCAGGTCTTTCAGGGGGACGTGATGCCCTGAGTTTTTGTTCAAAAGACTGGGTATGTTGGATGTTTCTGGCCAATCACTGGACAACAAAATCCAACACTTCAGTGCAATCTGATATTTTTTTAACTCAATTATTAACGGCAGTCTGACCAAACAACAACCATTTGTTGGCCTCTAGGAAGATATGAGCTAAATGCATGTGTGATTGATACATACATGTAAGATATCAGATCTCTGATAGCAGAGATGATTATAACAGATGAGGGAGAAGATGAATAGTGATATGGGTATTAAATAGATTATTATGATACGGGTAGATAGAAGATGGATCGATTAATAGATATTACATAAATAATTTTTTTATTAATTGTCTTAGCATTCACCTTGGTAAAGAAAAGTTATGACATAAGTAAGATGGAAGAATATTTTTGCATCTTGTTTTAATGAAGCTGTAAAACCCTACAGGGATTTTTTTAATTTTATTTATTGTCCTGTGTCATTGTCCACAGGGTCATTGCTTCCACGGTGGTCAGCCCCTTTACCGAAAGCGAGGACAGCGAGAACGGAGCAGGAATGAGATATAATGGAAGCTGGCTTTACCTTTTACTAGTAACATTATCTTTTATTGGCATCCTAAAAAGAATGTCAGGCATTAGGTTTTATTTTTTTTTTCATTGCCATTACAGTGCAGCATTTTTTTTTTTAATATGTGATCCAAAATGACGCAAGGGGTGAAGAGAATATTCCGTTATCTAGTTTTATAATTGACCAACTCATGAAGTCATCTTATACTTTTATATTGATAGCCAAACTTTTAATAGACTTTTTTTTCCTTTTGCATGTGAGTTGAAATTGGATAGGTGAGACTAAGCATTTGCCTTACATTTTAAGGCGCTTCAGGGACTTCTGCTTCTTAAAATAAAGGGGGCTAGTGAACCACTACTACTCCATTACTGATACCCATTTGAATAGAGCTAAGTGTCAAAATGAGACCAGGTTATTACTAGATTAATGCCGCATGTTTTCACTCCTTCACCTGACTGTGAGTTTAATGACCAAAATGGATCGCAATATTGAGTCTTAAAGGATAACTATACTTTTAAGTAGCTTTCCAGAATAAGCCGTCGTTGGTACATGAGAAATAACACTATTTATTGCCGTTACATGACTACTTCTACATTTTCACTTGTTTTCCCTTCTACAGTCTCTATCTTTTAAATTTTCAGTTGACTCTTAGCTAGTAGAAGGAGACTAGCTGATACGAAGTCTCCCATACACAGCACAGAGAGATGGATTCCTACTCTTCATTCTTTTGTTAGCACACAGAGAGAAACAACAACATGGAGGTGAGCAGTGTAGATATGCATCCAGCTTAGTGTGAAGTATAAGACTTGTTGGATAACTCAGCTCCATCTTTCTGTGTCATCTTTTGTCATTTTTTTTTTCAGTTTGCTTCTCTCTCATCATCCCAACTCACTCCAAAGAGTAGAGGTATAACTCTGCATGGTTAGTTCCCAGTAGCACCCACTTTTTCATGTATCACAACTTGTAAATGCTTTTTGTAGCCAGCCAAGAGTCTTTCAATTCTTCTTTGAGGCATTCTTCCTTGTAAAAGTCTTCCAGTTCTGTGAGATTCCTGGGGCGTCTTGCATCCTCTGCTATTTTGAGGTCTATACACAGATTTTTAATGAAGTTCAGATCAGGGGACTGTGAGGGCCATTGTAAAACCTTCAGCTTGCGCCTTTTTCAGGTAGTCTATTGTGGATTTTGACGTTTGTTTCGAACCATTATCTATTTGTAGAAGCCATCCTCTTTGCCACTTCAGCTTTTTTTTACAGTTGGTGTTATGTTTGCATCGAGAATTTGAATCCATTCTTCCCTCTACACTTGAAATGTTCCCATGCCATTGGCTGCAACGCAACCCCAAAACATGAATGATCCATCCCTATGCTGAATAGTTGGTGAGATGTTCTTTTCCTGAAATTTTGTGCCCTTTTTTTAACCTCATCGGTATACGGGACTTGTTTCCAGAATGCATCAGGCTAGTTTAGATTTTCTTTTTCATAGTTCTGACACTGAATTTTATGGTGAGAACACAGGAGAGATTTTCTTCTGATGACTCTTCCATGAAGGCCATATTTGTGAAGGTGTCTCTGAACACTAGAACAGTTTACCACAACTCCAGAGTCTGCTAAATCTTTCTGAAGGTCTTTTGCAGTGAAGTGGGGGTTCTGATTTGCCTCTCCAGCAATCATACGAGCAGCTCTCACTGAAATTTTGCTTGGTCTTCCAGACTTTATCTTGACCTCCACAGTTTCTGTTAACTGATATTTCTTAATTACATTTCGTACTAAGGAAAGGGTGACTTGAAAACGCTTTGCTAACTTCTTATAGCCTTCTCCTGCTTTGTGGGCCTCCACCAATTTCAGAATGCTAGGCAGCTGCTTAGAAGAACCCATGGCTGCTGTTTTTGGTTATAGAAGGCTGATTTTTTTTTAAAAAACTGGGAAATTTGCATCACCTGGCCATTTCTAACGATGATGGTGAACAAGCCATAACCCTAACAGGATAATTATGGTCTGAAGCCTTGGTCAAAGTTATCTGAGCACACAAATCTCCAAGGGTGCCAAAACTTTTTCATCAGCCCATTTTCCTTTTTGTAGTTTTTAAAATGTAAAAAATGACTATTTTTTCTTTTTGCCTAAAATACATTGGAAATGTGTCATCTTTAACTTTAGCTCTTTTACAGATCATTTCATCTTCAGCTTGCTTAACTATTAACAATAACAGTAATTTTGACCAGGGGTGTCCAAACTTTTACATTCCATTGTATATATTAGCTTTTACTACTGATTTATGCAAAGTGTGTTTAAAATAAAGTTCCCATTTAAGACCTGGTCAAATTAGGTCACTAAAACAGCGGCGAGGGTCAGCTTTTTGGACGTAATATGTGCACAAAAAATGTACTTGTATTAATCTAATGTAAAACTGGCCGCCTTCAAAGAAACAGCAGAAAATCTATGGGTATGATTGGAATGATTCTGTGATCAAGAAGACTAATTAATTCCCATTGGAGCAGTATGTTAGAGGAATAATATAGAAGTTCACCAAATAACATCTGAAAAGAAACTTTTTTTAGTTTGGAATGCCCATCCCAGTTAGTTTTTGTTTTTGAAATTCATGGTCATTGCTATTGCTTGATTTTCTATATTTGACAATGATGACGTGGCCTGTTTCATGTTTTGTGAAACGTTTTGCAGACCTGTCATAGCCCTCTTGTTTTTTGCCACTGTTTGGCCATAAGGATTTATTTCTCTCCCCTTCCTCTCTAGCTAAGCTATGACTAAGGGTCCTCGGGTGTGAAATGTTAGTATCTTGTGCCTTGCCTTTATTAGATCTTTTTGCAAACATGTTCTCTGTGGTTTTGTAATAGATCAATGCAGTTTTCAAATTGATTGGTAATGACAGCACAATTTTGCTTGTAAAACTGTTGTTTATCTGTAAGTTTGTGTGGCCATTAGCAATCAATTTGTTAATTGCATTGAATTGCGGTAATACTGCTTCAAGTGCCCTTAGGCTAAGTTCCCATGTGTTGAAACGCTGTTTTTGCTTTCTGCTACTTTTTTTTCTTAAGGTGTTTTCAGCAAAATAGCAATAGGCTTAGATTATTGCGTTTTTGCTTTGTTTTCTCTATTTCTGATGTGTTTTTTGTTGCAGGTTTTACTGTCAAGTCCATGATATGGGAATATATATTGCTGTTTGGGTTTTTTGCATTGTTTTTCTTTCTTTTGAAGTTTGTCCTTCCACTCTCCCTGTCTCTTTCTGATGAAACTTTGATGTCCGTAATACCTTCTTCCTCATTCACCATCTATCCGCCATCTTAGAAGCTCATGTGTTGCATTCCTGTTTCCGAAAAGTCTATGTGTGTCCATATCTTCAAGAATTCAGCTTGAAAATAGACCTTCTTCTGGAATCTTCATACCTGCCTCCTCCTTATTTTTTGTGCGCTGACGTTTTTATTGATACCATTTTGGTGTAGATACGATCTTTTGATTGCCCATTATTGCATTTTATTGCAAAGTAGCGGCGACAAAAAAAAACATAATTCTGATGTTTTGATTTTTTTTCTCTCATTATGCCGTTTAGCGATCGGGTTAATTTTTTTTTATATTGATAGATCAGGTGACTCTAAAATCGGCGATACCAAGTATGCGTATGTTTGATTTTTTTTAAATTGCTTTATTTTGAATAGAGCGAAAGAGGGTTGATGTGAACTTATATATATATATATTTTTTTTTATTATGTTTTAAAAAATATATTGTCTTGACTTTTTGCATGCTTCAATAGTCTCCATGGGAGTTGTCTGATCGCCTTTGCTGCACACATGCGATTATCAGATAGCCTGTGTGTAGCAGAAATTCTCACTTGATCGGCGCTCATAGTAATCCGGCTATGACAAGCATAGACGTCTGCTGGAGACCTCTGGTTGTCATGCCAACCCATCAGTGACCTGCGATCACGGGCGGGATTTCCAGCACACTTCCGGTAAGCACGAGTTAAATGTCGCTGTCAGAGATTGACAGCAGCATTTAACCGGTGAACAACTGCGGGTGGATTGCGATTTCACTCATGTCTGTTAATGGCACATGTCAGCTGTTCAAAACAGCTGACATGTGCCAGAAATATGTGGGCTCATTGCTGGAGCCCATATCAAAGGGAGGGATTCCATTGTAGGCGTAGTATTACGCCTGATGTCGGAAAGGGGTTAATGTTTGACTTCTGCGCTAAAAAATGCTTTTGGATATTTTGTCTTTCAAACTCTGCGTTGAAGCCTACAGGGACACCCCCCCTCTCCCCCCCCCCCAAAAAAAAAAAAAAAAATAAAAAAAAAAAATTATATATATATATAATAAAAAAAGCACAGTTCAACAGCGTTTTTAAATGCACACTGGGAAAAGGGTTTTCATGAAATCTTCTACACTGTGCCTGATATGTTTATAGTAGACAATTTTCTGCACACACAAAAAAACCCGTTGTAACATGGCTTTATTGTTTGAGTACTGATTGATTATGGATAACAATAATCTCTATGATGGGGCTGGACAAATCCTTGGATCCGAGTAGGTGACGGACCCTAAAATTTGCCCCATCTCATCTAAAATGTTTTGTAATCCATAAGTTTACTGTTGGTCACTAGGACTGAGCTATTTGCACTACCGGTTTTAGGGTACGGTGACATGTAGCCATGTCCTCAATGTGTCAGAAAACGGTGCCAATTTGTAGGTTTTTAATGGTAACACAAAATTTCAATAAACTAGCAGTTTTATTTGCAGAACTGTATGACTGCTAATATTGAGAATTTATGGTCATCGTTTTTTTGTGGGTAAAACGGCTTCTGCCACATCATGTCTGTCTCTAGTTGCAATTGTACCTTGTAGCTGTGAACAGGTTAATACTCAGAATTAGAGAGAAAAATTAATTTGCTAAATGGAACATTTGTGGCACTTGTGGTTTTGTGTCTGTTATGCCCAGCAGGTACTAATTAAATCATTTTTCTGCAAAATAATAAGAACTTAAATGTCCCTTGTAAATGAAAATGTAGAATACATTCCAAAATGGCAATGCTAAATATTTAAAATATTTGTTGCCTGCTGCTCATAATTTCACACTTACCACAAAAAAATGGAGGGGGTGTGAGGCTTGGCTGCAGCTGCAAAAGCTAAAACCCAGCAAATAAACCAAAATATGAGGCCCAAACCAACCATCAGCTGTCTCCTCTCCACTCTCTGCTCACTGATGGCCTCATGACTTCCTCTGTTCCCTGACAACTTTCCACATCAGTTTCTTTTATGTTGTGTTTTCGAGGCCCAAATTACAACTTCATCTTTTAGCATTGGACAAACACGTACAGATTATATAATCTAAGGTACACATAATATAGGTTTTGTGTTTTTTTTCACACCAGTGGGGTAAAATCCAAATAAGAGAAGTTTGAAGAGGTTTCTGACTTTGATAGTGATGGCCTATCTTTAATATAAGGTCATTAACTTCAGATTGTGGAAGTCCGACAACCAAAATACCCCCAATAATACCATTTTATCAGCCCCCACGACAGCCAGATGTGCACACATCTCTGAATACCAAGGCTCTGTACATCACAGGGACATGATGCTAGGTATCGGACCCTCATAAATCTGATAAAAATAGGTTAACTATTTATCTCATTTAAAAGTAAAATGGTGACTTTGAAAAATTAGCTAAGAACAGAAATGAGAATTTCTGTTGGTGAACTCGCCTCTGCACCGTGAGACTTTTTCTCGCTGTACTAGCGGTAATCTCAGCAGAGGGAGGTCACCTGTTGTGGATTCTGTTTTTGGGCTCCCTCTGGTGGTTACAGATGGTACTGGGCGACTTGTGTTTTCTGCGGTCTCTGGTGTCCACCTGTTCTATCAGGATATGGGAGTTTCCTATTTAACCTGGCTTTCTTGTCATTTCCTCGCCGGCTATCAATGTAATCAGTGTGTCTTGTTACCTCTGCTGCCCGCTTCTGTAATCTTCAGGACAAGCTAAGTTTTTGATTTTCCTGTTCCACGTTTTGCTTAATTTTTTGTCTTTGTCCAGCTTGCAGATATGTGATTCCTTTTTGCTGGTTGCTCTAGTGGGCTGATATTACTCCTCATGTTCCATGAGTTGGCACATGAGTTCAAGTAATTTCAGGATGTTTTTTTGTAGGGTTTTTCGCTGACCGCGCAGTTCACTTTTGAATCCTCTGCTATCTAGCTTTAGCGGGCCTCATTTTGCTGAATCTGTTTTCATAACTACGTATGTGCTTTCCTCTCATTTCACAGTCATTACATGTGGGGGGCTGCTATTTCTGTGGGGTGTTCTCTGGAGGCAAGAGAGGTCTGTGTTTCTTCTAATAGGGGAAGTTAGTCCTTCGGCTGGAGCGAGACGTCTAGGATCATCGTAGGCACGTTCCCCGGCTACAGCTAGTTGTGTGTTTAGGTTCAGGATCGCGGTCAGCTCAGTTTCCATCACCCTAGAGCTTGTTTTGTTTTTTGTGCTTGTCCTTTTGTGATCCCCTGCCATTGGGATCATGACAGTATAGCCGGCCATAAAGTGGTATCGTATTGGCTGAAGTAGGAGGAAAAGTAGTCTGAGGAAGTTTTTTTTTTTTTTCCCCTCAGAGTTTGCTGCCTAGCATTAATTGCAGCCTGGCTGCATCTTACCTCCTCTTAATCCTTGAATGGCTCTGACCTCAGCTGTTTATCATGGACGTCCAGAGTTTGGCTTCCAGCCTGAATAATCTTGCTGCTAAGGTTCAAAATATACAAGATTTTGTTGTACATGCTCCTGTGTCTGAACCTAGAATTCCTATCCCAGAGTTTTTTTTTCTGGAGATAGATCTAGTTTTCAAAATTTTAGGAACAATTGCAAGTTGTTTCTTTCTTTGAAATCTCGCTCCTCTGGAGACCCTGCTCAGCAAGTCAAAATTGTTATATCTTTCCTGCGGGGTGACCCTCAGAATTGGGCATTTGCATTGGCACCAGGGGATCCTGCGTTGCTCAATGTGGATGCGTTTTTTCTGGCATTGGGTTTGCTCTATGAGGAACCTAACCTAGAGATTCAGGCTGAAAAAGCTTTATTGGCTCTCTCTCAGGGGCAAGATGAAGCAGAAATATATTGTCAGAAATTTCGGAAATGGTCGGTGCTTACTCAGTGGAATGAGTGCGCCCTGGCTGCAAGATTCAGAGATGGCCTTTCTGAGGCCATTAAAGATGTTATGGTGGGGTTCCCTGCGCCTACAGGTCTGAATGAGTCTATGACTATGGCTATTCAGATTGATCGGCGTTTACGGGAGCGCAAACCTGTGCACCATTTGGCGGTGTCTTCTGAACAGGCACCTGAGACAATGCAATGTGATAGAATTCAGTCCAGAAGTGAACGGCAAAACTATAGGCGGAAAAATGGGTTGTGTTTTTATTGTGGTGGTTCAGCTCATGTTATATCAGCATGTTCTAAACGCACAAAAAAGGTTGATAAGTCTGTTGCCATTAGTACTTTACAGTCTAAGTTCATTCTGTCTGTGACTCTGATTTGTTCATTATCAGCCATTTCCGTCGATGCCTATGTGGATTCAGGCGCTGCCCTGAGTCTTATGGATTGGTCATTTGCCAACCGCTGTGGGTTTAGTCTGGAGCCTCTGGAAGTCCCTATTCCTTTGAAAGGAATTGACTCTACACCTTTGGCTATGAACAAACCTCAGTACTGGACACAAGTGACCATGCGTATGACTCCCGTTCATCAGGAGGTGATTCGCTTCCTGGTACTGTATAATTTACATGATGTCTTAGTGCTTGGTCTGCCATGGTTACAAACTCATAACCCAGTCTTGGACTGGAAAACGATGTCTGTGTTAAGCTGGGGATGTCAGGGGGTTCATGATGATGCACCTCCGATTTCTATCGCTTCATCTACTCCTTCTGAGGTTCCTGTATTTTTGTCTGATTATCGGGATGTTTTTGAGGAGCCTAAGCTCAATTCGCTTCCTCCTCACAGGGATTGCGATTGTGCTATAGATTTGATTCCTGGCCGTAAATTTCCTAAAGGACGTTTGTTTTGCTCTGTCAGTGCCAGAGCATACTGCTATGCGGGATTATGTTAAGGAGTCCTTGGAAAAGGGACATATCCGTCCATCTTCGACCCCTTTGGGAGCAGGTTTTTTTTTCGTGGCAAAAAAAGATGGTTCCTTGAGGCCTTGTATAGATTACCGTCTTTTGAATAAGATTACAGTCAAATATCAGTATCCTTTGCCATTGTTGACTGATTTGTTCGCTCGCATTAAGGGGGCTAAATGGTTCACTAAGATTGATCTTCGGGGTGCGTATAATCTTGTGCGGATAAAGCAGGGTGATGAGTGGAAAACCGCATTTAATACGCCTGAGGGCCATTTTGAGTATTTGGTGATGCCTTTTGGATTTTCTAATGCTCCTTCTGTCTTCCAGTCCTTTATGCACGATATTTTCCGTGAATATCTGGATAAATTTATGATTGTGTATTTGGATGATGTTTTGGTTTTTTCTGATGACTGGGAGTCCCATGTTCAGCAGGTCAGGAAGGTGTTTCAGGTCCTGCGGGCCAATTCTTTGTTTGTAAAAGGTTCAAAGTGTCTCTTTGGAGTCCAGAAGATTTCTTTTTTGGGGTATATTTTTTCCCCTTCTACTATTGAGATGGATCCCGTCAAGGTTCAGGCTATTTGTGACTGGACGCAGCCTACATCTCTTAAGAGTCTACAGAAGTTCTTGGGCTTTGCTAATTTTTATCGTCGTTTCATAACTAATTTTTCTAGTGTTGTTAAGCCTTTGACGGATTTGACTAAGAAGGGTGCTGATGTTGCTGATTGGTCTCCTGCGGCTGTGGAGGCCTTTCAGGAACTTAAGCGCCGGTTTTCTTCTGCTCCTGTGTTGTGTCAGCCAGATGTTTCGCTTCCTTTTCAGGTTGAGGTTGATGCTTCCGAGATTGGAGCGGGGGGCGGTTTTGTCACAGAGAAGCTCCGATTGCTCAGTGATGAAGCCATGTGCGTTCTTTTCTAGAAAGTTTTCGCCCACTGAGCGGAATTATGATGTTGGTAATCGGGAGCTTTTGGCCATGAAGTGGGCATTTGAGGAGTGGCGTCATTGGCTTGAGGGTGCTAGACATCGTGTGGTGGTCTTGACTGATCACAAAAATCTGATTTACCTTGAGTCTGCCAAGCGTCTGAATCCTAGACAGGCTCGTTGGTCACTGTTTTTCTGCCGTTTCGATTTTGTGGTTTCATACCTGCCAGGTTCAAAGAATGTGAAGGCGGATGCTCTTTCTAGGAGTTTTGTGCCTGACTCCCCTGGAAATTCTGAGCCCACTGGTATCCTTAGGAATGGGGTGATTTTGTCGGCTGTCTCCCCAGACTTGCGACGTGCTTTGCAGGAGTTTCAGGCGGATAAACCTGATCGTTGTCCGCCTGAAAGACTGTTTGTTCCGGATAATTGGACCAGTAGAGTCATCTCCGAGATCCATTCTTCTGCGTTGGCAGGTCATCCTGGAATATTTGGTACTAGAGACTTGGTGGCCAGGTCTTTTTGGTGGCCTTCCTTGTCGAGGGATGTGCGTTCTTTTGTGCAGTCTTGTGAAGTTTGCGCTCGGGCTAAGCCTTGCTGTTCTCGCGCTAGTGGATTGTTGTCACCTTTGCCTATCCCGAAGAGGCCTTGGACGCACATTTCCATGGACTTTATTTCGGATCTCCCTGTCTCTCAAAAAATGTCCGTCATCTGGGTTGTGTGTGACCGCTTTTCTAAGATGGTTCATCTGGTACCCTTGCCTAAGTTACCTTCCTCCTCTGAGTTGGTCCCTCTGTTTTTTCAGAACGTGGTTCGTTTGCATGGGATTCCGGAGAACATCGTTTCTGACAGGGGATCCCAGTTTGTGTCTAGATTTTGGCGGACGTTCTGTGCTAAGATGGGCATTGATTTGTCCTTTTCGTCTGCATTCCATCCTCAGACGAATGGCCAGACGGAACGAACTAATCAGACCTTGGAAACTTATTTAAGGTGTTTTGTTTCTGCTGATCAAGATGACTGGGTTACCTTTTTGCCGCTTGCCGAATTTGCCCTTAATAATCGGGCTAGTTCTGCTACCTTGGTTTCTCCTTTCTTTTGTAATTCGGGGTTTCATCCTCGTTTTTCCTCTGGTCAGGTGGAGCCTTCTGATTGTCCTGGAGTGGACATGGTGGTGGATAGGTTGCATCAGATTTGGAGTCATGTGGTGGACAATTTGAAGTTGTCCCAGGAGAGGGCTCAACAGTTTGCTAATCGCCGTCGCCGCGTGGGTCCTCGACTTCGTGTTGGGGACTTGGTGTGGTTGTCTTCTCGTTTTGTTCCTATGAAGGTCTCTTCTCCTAAGTTCAAGCCTCGGTTCATCGGTCCTTATAGGA
Organism: Ranitomeya imitator; assembly: GCF_032444005.1. Taxonomy (NCBI): domain Eukaryota; kingdom Metazoa; phylum Chordata; class Amphibia; order Anura; family Dendrobatidae; genus Ranitomeya; species Ranitomeya imitator. Next base: position 138,583,784 of record NC_091291.1, read on the forward strand.
TCTTGGAAATTCTTAACCCTGTGTCGTTTTGTTTGGATCTCCCGGCATCGTTTGCTATTCATAATGTGTTCCATCGGTCGTTGTTGCGGAAGTATGAGGTACCTGTTGTTTCTTCGCTTGAACCGCCTTCTCCGGTGCTGGTGGAGGGAGAATTAGAGTATGTTGTGGAGAAGATCTTGGATTCTCGTGTTTCCAGACGGAAACTCCAATATTTGGTCAAGTGGAAGGGTTATGGTCAGGAGGATAATTCTTGGGTGGTTGCCTCTGATGTTGATGCTGCTGATTTGGTCCGTGCATTTCATAGGGCTCATCCTGGTCGCCCTGGTGGTTCTCGTGAGGGTTCGGTGACCCCTCCTTAAGGGGGGTGTACTGTTGTGGATTCTGTTTTTGGGCTCCCTCTGGTGGTTACAGATGGTACTGGGTGACTTGTGTTTTCTGCGGTCTCTGGTGTCCACCTGTTCTATCAGGATATGGGAGTTTCCTATTTAACCTGGCTTTCTTGTCATTTCCTCGCCGGCTATCAATGTAATCAGTGTGTCTTGTTACCTCTGCTGCCCGCTTCTGTAATCTTCAGGACAAGCTAAGTTTTTGATTTTCCTGTTCCACGTTTTGCTTAATTTTTTGTCTTTGTCCAGCTTGCAGATATGTGATTCCTTTTTGCTGGTTGCTCTAGTGGGCTGATATTACTCCTCATGTTCCATGAGTTGGCACATGAGTTCAAGTAATTTCAGGATGGTTTTTTGTAGGGTTTTTCGCTGACCGCGCAGTTCACTTTTGTATCCTCTGCTATCTAGCTTTAGCGGGCCTCATTTTGCTGAATCTGTTTTCATAACTACGTATGTGCTTTCCTCTCATTTCACCGTCATTACATGTGGGGGGCTGCTATTTCTGTGGGGTGTTCTCTGGAGGCAAGAGAGGTCTGTGTTTCTTCTAATAGGGGAAGTTAGTCCTTCGGCTGGAGCGAGACGTCTAGGATCATCGTAGGCACGTTCCCCGGCTACAGCTAGTTGTGTGTTTAGGTTCAGGATCGCGGTCAGCTCAGTTTCCATCACCCTAGAGCTTGTTTTGTTTTTTGTGCTTGTCCTTTTGTGATCCCCTGCCATTGGGATCATGACAGTCACCGCAGTTGAGGGACCCGGCTGTGAATGCAGCCTCAGTGACCGGCGGTAATCTCGACGACATCACTGCTGCCGCTCATTCCTCAGTGGTTCTCAGCCTGGACGGCCGCATGTTGGCACCTTCCAGGTTGAAAACTATTTATCCCACAGACTTGGATTACGCCGTGGGACAGAACGACGGTGAGGTGAGGGATATTGTTGGTTTTTATTTTTGTTTTATTACAGGAGACAAGGGATTCAATGCAATGGTCGTTAGGTGAGTATAACTGCATTTGTGATTTTTAAATAAAAAAGGAAAAGTGTGGCTATTTTTTATTTCAAATAAAAGACTTTATTCTGGCTGAGTGTTTATTTACAATATAACTATGGGATTAGTAATGGATAGGTGTCTTATAGACGCCTCTCCATTATTAAAAGTAGTCACTGGACAATACAAAGGTGACAACAACCCCACAAATATGAACCTCACTTGCCACTACTACAGGGCAAGTGCAAAGAGGAGGGAAAAGCACCAGAATTGGCATATCTAATAGATATGGCCCCATGCCAGCCCCCAGTTATCTGCTTTAGCTTGGCTGGTTGTCAAAAAATGTGTGGGAATTATTTTAATTTTTTTTTTTAAATGGCATGGGGACCCCTGTATTGTGGATAACCATGTGGAAAAAAGAGGAATCCAGCTCCAAGAGATAAAATAACTTAACTTTAATAGTATTCATTTAAAATAGAAATAGGCTATAAGACATACAAAAACCGGATATACCGGAAGGAGAGTGCCTGTGTGAACTACGCGTTTCGAACACACAAGTGCGCTTAGTCTCAGACACTAAGACTCAGTCTCCTGAGACTAAGAGCACTTGTGTGTTCGAAACGCGTACAGTTCACACAGGCACTCTCCTTCCGGTATATCCGTTTTTTGTATGTCTAATAGCCTATTTCTATTTTAAATGAATACTATTAAACTTAAGTGATTTTATCTCTTGGAGCTAGATTCCCCTTTTTTCAACATGTGCATCACTAGGCGTCTGGCAGAGACGTGAATCCGTGCTCAAGATTTCATGGACCCATAAGGAAATTCATCTAAAGGGTGAGCTGAATATATCTTAAATCGGACTGCACTCGGATATCACCCGAGTACAATTCATTGTTTCCCAGTCACTTATTGACTTGCATGGCCAGGTGTGATCTGAATATCGGATCAAACTCGGACATACAGCAATGTTTTTCCTCCGACAGACAAAAAAATCGAACATGTGCACGGCCCCATAGACTAATATTGATTCAGGTGCGATCCACTGTTTTGTCGATATTCACTCGGACCGAAAATATAGTCGTCTGCACCTGTACTGATAAATGGAGATTGTGCAAAATGGACAACCCCCTTAAATATAAACACTGTAAGGCTATGTGCACACGTTGATGAATTGCCGCGGAAATTTCCGCAGCAATTCCGCAACTCCCTGCCGTGGGTAAAACACATGCGGAATTGGCATGCGTATTCCCGCTAAACACTAGCGTTTTACAAGCGTAATTAGCTTGCAGAATGCGAACGTTTTGCAAGCAATCTGTAGCATCGCTTGGAAAAATGATTGACAGGTTGGTTACACTTGTCAAGCATAGTGTTTGACAAGTGTGACCAACTTTTTACTATTGATGCTGCCTATGCAGAATAAATAGTAAAATGATATAATGTTAAAAAAATAAAAATCGTGATATTCTAACCTTCCGGTGGGTACCGTAGCCTTCCCGCTCCTCGCGATGCTCCCGGCAGCTCCCGTTCCCAGCGATGCCTCGTGGCAATGACCCCAGATGACGCAGCATCACACGAAACCACTACGTCATCACAGGTCATTGTTGCAAGGCATTACTGGGAACGGGAGCTGCCGGTAGCATTGCTAAGGCCTGGGCTGGATATGGGGGGCCACCAGAAGGTGAGTATATAACTATTTTTTATTTTAATTCTTTTTTTAGGGCCTGGAGGAAAGTCTCCTCTCCTCCACCCTGCGTACCATGCGCACATGATCCGCTTACTTTGCGCATGGTGGGCACAGCCCCATGTGGAAACTATACGGATCAATGCATTCCTATGTGTGTGGAATCGCCGCGATTCCCCACAGAGAATGAGCATGCTGCGTATTTTTCTGCGATGCAGTTCTGTCGTGGAAAAATACACAGCTTTAGCACAGCATTGCGGAAACCCATTGAATGGGTTGTGTTGTGTATGTGTTTTCACCGCGAAAAAACGCAGCAAAAACGCATACAATCCTCAACAAGTGCACATAGCCTAAAGGTTTCTGCAATGCTACAGAACTGATAAAATTCACATTTTCACCTAACGCCAGGCTCACTAGCATTGTGTGGATCCCTGTGTTCAACGCTAAGTCAGGTTCACTTCAGTCAGAGCCATTTAGCATTGAGGCAATCACTAATATGTATTTATATATCTAGTTTTACAGTCTAAAGTCCTCTGCTGCCAGCCGGAAGGTCACATTTCTCAAGGTTATCTCCTCTTTTTCCCTGATTCGGTAAAGTAAGAGTATTCACACTCGCTGCCTGAGAAGTGTTTCTTTTTATAGACCCTGCAGATGACAAATAATGTCTGTTTTTGAAGTCCTTTTAAAGTCAGTAATGTTGGTTTTATCTGGATAGACTGTCTTAGTGAAAGCAGGTATTGAACAGGCCTCTAACTTTGCCTCTCACCCCTGAGAAACTTCACAGCATTCTACAAACTCGGTTTATTTTAGGATTTGTAGCTGTAGAAATTTCCAGTCCTAAATCTGTAGTCTGCAGTAGTTATATAAATTTAGGATATTCTTGACTCTGTGCAGTGAAAGTCATTAGTTTCAGCTTTTTTCCCCCAGGATTGTGAAAGACGTGGGTGCTTTTGTGAGCTTAGTTTATTTTGCATTCATAACTATAAGTGGGAACCATGCTATTAGACTCCTTCACAGAGGTTAACGCCTCTAACATACCACAGCTCCTTAAACACTTTCTTGTATTTGTATATTTTTAATATAAAATTAATTACCTTTTTGCTTTGAAATCAAAGACTTTTATCAACACTTAACTATAGCAAAGACCTGATGAAATGGAATTGCTGTTAATGCACCCTGTGCAAGACTTTGTTACTCCAAACATACAGGAAGCAGAGGCTGTATCATATATTTGTTCATTTTAATTTTGCTCATTGATCCATACTGTTTGTAAATAGGGAATACATCACATTTCCTAATCATTTTCCCTAATTTGTTTAGTATAATATTTTATATACACCTGAATTTCTTTAAAAAATACATTATTTCGCTGATTTGCCAACAGGACTCTTAATTAACTTTTACTCTTTATGCTGCTGTAACTGTGCTGGTCTCTCTTGGCTTGTGTTTGGTAGGTAATAAAGACTACATACCAGGAACACCTCAAAAGACCAAACATATGTCAAGAACACCTCAAAAGACCTACGGTATGTCAGGAGCACCCCAAAAGACCTACCGTATGTCAAGAAGATCCCAAAAGACCTACCGTATGTCAAGAACACCTCAAAAGACCTACCATATGCCAGAAGCACCCCAAAAGACCTACCATATGACAAGAACACCTCAAAAGACCTACCGTACAGGAACACCTCAAAAGACCTACCGTATGTCAGGAGCACCCCAAAAGACCTACTGTATGTCAAGAACACCTCAAAAGACCTACCGTATGTCAAGAACACCTCAAAAGACCTACTGTATGTCAGAAGCACCCCAAAAGACCTACCGTATGTCAAGAACACCTCAAAAGACCTATCATATGTCAAGAGCATCCCAAAAGACCTACCATATGTCAAGAACACCTCAAAAGACCTACGGTATGTGAAGAACACCTCAAAAGACCTACCGTATCTCAGGAGCACACCAAAAGACCTACCGTTTGTCAAGAACATGTCAAAAGATCTACCGTATGTCAAGAACATCTCAAAAGACGTATCGTATGTCAAGAACACCTTAAAAGACCTACCGTATGTCTAGAACTCCTCAAAAGACCTACCCTTTGTCAGGAACAACTCAAAAGACTTACAGTATGTCAAGAACACCTCAAAAGACATACCGTATGTCAAGAGCATCCCAAAAGACCTACCGTATGTCAAGAACATCTCAAAAGACCTACCGTATGTCAAGTACACCTCACAAGACCTACCATATGTCAAGAACATCCCAAAAGACTTACCATGTCAAGAACACCTCAAAAGATCTACCGTATGTCAGGAGAACCCCAAAAGACCTACCGTATGTCAAGAACACCTCAAAAGATCTACCGTATGTCAAGAACACCTCACAAGACCTACCATATGTCAAGAGCATCCCAAGAGACCTACCATATGTCAAGAACACCTCAAAAGACCTACTGTATGTCAAGAACACCTCAAAAGACCTACCGTATGTCAGGAACACCTCAAAAGACCTACGGTATGTCAAGAACATCTCAAAAGACCTACCATATGTCAGAAGCACCCCAAAAGACCTACCGTATGTCAAGAGCATCTCAAAAGACCTATTGAATGTCAAGAATACCTTAAAAGACCTACCGTCTGTCAAGAGCACCTCACAAGACTTACCATATGTCAAGAGCATCCCAAAAGACTTACCATATGTCAAGAACACCTCAACGACCTACCATATCTCAAGAACACCTCAAAAGACCTACTGTATGTCAGGAGCACCCCAAAAAACCTACCGTATATCAAGAACATCTCAAAAGACCTACCGTATGTCAAGAACACCTCAAAGACCTACCGTATGTCATGAACACCCCAAAAGACCTACTGTATGTCAAGAACATCTCAAAAGACCTACCGTATGTCAAGAACACCTCACAAGACCTACCATATGTCAAGAGCATACCAAAAGACTTACCATATGTCAAGAACACCTCAAAGACCTACCGTATGTCATGAACACCTCAAAAGACCTACCGTATGTCAGGAGCACCCCAAAAGACCTACTGTATGTCAAGAACATCTCAAAAGACCTACCGTATGTCAAGAACACGTCACAAGACCTACCATATGTCTAGAGCATCCAAAAAGACCTACCATATGTCAAGAACACCTCAAAAGACCTACGGTATGTCAAAAACACCTCAAGAGACCTACCGTATGTCAGGAGCACCCCAAAAGACTTACCGTATGTCAAGAACACCTCAAAGGACCTACCACATGTCACGAGCATCCCAAAAGACCTACCGTATGTCAAGAACACCTCAAAAGACCTACCGTATGTCAAGAACACCTCACAAGACCAGCCTTTTTCTATCCCCGGCATCTAGGTATGGCTCTCGTCAAAGTTGCTCAGATCCCTTCCTTATTTTTTTTTTTTCTTATAGTTTTTCCTGTGTTTTTTTTTTTTTGCTTTGCCCAATGTTCTTTTAAGTTGCGCCTATTTTGCAGTCTATTTTGTCTTTGATAATTTTAGTTTTTTTGGAGGGAGGTGGTGTGGGCTCTGTTCGCCACGCCTGGCTTTTGTCATCTAGATGTTTGCAACAGATTCTATTTACGACTTTTTGAAAAAGTTGCAACATTTTTGTCCTCAAATATCATTTTTGCTAAATTGCCATATAACTTGGATGGGGATCATAACTCATTGCTCGGACTAGCCATCGGCTCTCCCTAGTCGAGCTTGACAGCTGCTTAGAAATACATGTTGTCAGGAGCCAGTTTGAGCATTGAGTTGCGATCCTCATCCCAGTTATGCAGCCGTCTGTATCTCCCCTAAAGGCTGTTCTCATCTTGTATATGTATGGCATGTCTACAGGATATACCATGGAAGGTTAGTAGATGCAGGTCCCGCCACTGGCACTTTCATGAGGATGTCACGTACTCCTTGGAGACCTGGAGTTAGAAGGCCCCAATGGGTAATAAATCGCAGGTCCTCTTTTGGAGACGGTGTGATTCGTGTCCTATATTAATTGGATTTCCTTTCCTTCAGTGCTGAAGGGGTTAAGGACTATTTCCAAGCTGACTAGAGTTTAAGCTTTTGTGCACATAGCTGTTGCTGCTGCTAATCCTCTCTGCTCTCTACATATACTGGCTCTGGGCTTTTCTTCCTTTGCTGGTGAAAGAATCTTCTTCAGTGCTAAGCTGTGTAATTAGAGTTGTAAAGATCTGTAGTGTGCTGTAACACATGAGTGTTTATCTCCTTGTTCTTATTCCTATTTAGTTTATTCCTCTCTGTCCTCATCTCTATTTTTGGAGGGTGCTTTTGTATGATAGTGATTTTCTGTTTTCCCTGATTTGTCTTTGTATCTGGTTTACCTTTCTTTTCTGTCCCAGGCCTCTCTACCATCAAGAGTACCCGCGGAAGAGGGATAGTCAGGTTCCCAGTTCCAGGGACAGTTCGAGGCCCCTCTCCCCTACTTTAGATCATCACAGCGTGACAGGTACCCACATCTATTTTGACATTAAGGCCACGTAGGCAGTTGCTCTCAGCGAAGAGTTAGGCAGAATTTCTACCACCTCTCCACTGACAGCGGCACACTTCAGGGTCTGGTTCTCCAGATCAATTCATGTCTCATTGGTGCCATCCACATTTATTATACACTAGATGGCAGCCCGATTCTAAAGAATCGGGAGTCTAGAATCCATATATACTTTATTTATTCAAATGTAAGCATAATACAATTAATAAATAATAGTAAGAAAGAACATAAAAAGGCAGCGGCATCGGCGTCTTTTTGCTCTGCATTATTAGTATACTTTCTATCAGACCTAATCTTACGTGCGCCATCAGCAGCTTTGGGCTCTGTGTCATTAGTATCCTTACTATTAGAGCTCATGTTGGCTAAGCTAAACAGCTTTAAGCGTGGTGGTGGCAAACAACAGGTTAATAAGAGGCAGTGTCAGGTAGTAGGAAAATAGCCAGTTAATAATAGGCAATAGTTCTTTGCAGGAATGCAGATATTAATAAATAGGCAGTTTATATTGCAGATAAATTGCTGGGCAATAATGGACAATGTCCTTATGTGGCAAATAATAGAGCAATATACCCAATGTGGCAAAGAAGAGGTTAATAAACGGCAGTCTCTCAGTATAACAGTCAGTGAATAATAGGCAGTATATGGAGAAAACACCAAACAAAAGTTCAAAATTGGTGTGAAAATGTCACTGAACCACTTCACAACTAAATATATATAGTTTTGGTAAATGGTATTATCATTTTTTTGACGAAATTCGGCAGGAGCTTGAAGAGCAACGTCACTGGGCCCGCCTCCACGCAGTAGAAACTTGCTGTGAGGTAAAAATTCAAAAATCACACCAAAATCGCTGGCGGAGTGTGTCACAGTACGGCACGTTTCTGATTGGTCGCTCGCAGCAGGCGGCAACCAATCAGACACTGGACACTGTTGACGTCACTTATCTCCGGACATTAGCTCCGGACATTAGCTCCCGACATTAGCTCCGGACATTATCTCCGCACATTAGCTCCGGACATTAGCTCCGGACATTAGCTCCGCACATTATCTCCGGACATTAGCTCCGGACATTATCTCCGCACATTAGCTCCGGACATTATCTCCGGACATTATCTCCGCACATTAGCTCCGGACATTAGCTCCGGACATTAGCTCCGGACATTAGCTCCGGACATTATCTCCGCACATTAGCTCCGGACATTAGCTCCGGACAAAGCCACGGAAGTTGGCACAAATTGCAGGAAGTAGTATTCTAGGCAATTATATATTAGATTTATGGCATATTCTGTGGTTAACAGAAGAGAAGAACCCTTTAAATCAAATACCATGTACAGCTCTGGCAACAAGAGACCGCTGCAAAATTTTTATTTGTTCTGATTTTTCTCTTTATAGGTATATTTTTGAGTAAAATGTACATTTTTCTTTTATTCTTTAAACTACTGACAACATGTTTCTGAATTTCCAGGCAATACATTTTGTATTCATTTTCTGAAAAGGAGAAATGGTCAAAATTACAAAAAAAAAACCAGTGCTTTCAGACCTCAAACAATGCAAAGAAAACAAGTTCATAATCATTTAGAAACCACAATACTAATGTTTTAACTTGAGAAGAGTTCAGAAATCAATATTTTGTGGAATAACCATGATTTTTAATCACCGCTTTCATGCATCTCGGCATGCTTTCCACCAGTCTCTCTGCTCCTGGTGCAAACATTTAAGCAGTTCTTCTTTGTTTGATGGCTTGTGACTATCCATCATCCTCTTGATTACATTCCAGAGGTTTTCAATGGGATTCAGGTCTGGAGACTGGGCTGGCCATGACAGGGTTTTGGTGTGGTGGTCTCTTAATTTTTGCCAGAGCAGTATGTCCCAATTACAACCCTAATGATACGGACGATTGGGGAATGTTCTCAGACAAATACATTTCTGTTGCGCAGCTTCACAGCTAGGGGCACAAATGATCCCATAAAGGTACAATCACATTCTCAATCGCAGAACCATGTATCCAATTAGTAGCTGCATTGTCTAAAATCCACCTTTTCCTCATTACAGAGTTATGCACCATCTTACTTTGCACTGCAGCTTTGCTTGTTCATTTTGGCCATTATGTATACTCACCAGGAAGCCATTGTGCGGAGAGCTTCATGCAACTAAACCACACGATCAATTCTAAAAGGAAAACTATCAGGTAACTGACGCATCTGTCGAGGGCAAAGTTCTTAGTAGTGACTCTCAATCTACTTTAATAATTGTACATTTCAGTACAGAGGTACATGCCATTAATATTCTAGATTACAGCTTCCATAGACATAAAGTTATAATGTTATTTGCATATTAAGTGGTCCAGTTCTATGGGGCAAGCCCATCCATAAAGGTAGGTTTATAATTATATCGATAGTTGTCATTTACGTTTGATTAGATATTATGAATGCAAATGTTTCATCTGGAAGAAGAAAAAAAGGGTTAATCCAGTCATTGCCCATTTAGTTGTGTAACTTTCCGTTTTATTTTGAGTGTTTTCTTGTCGTTGCACTTTGCTTTTTTGCAGAAAAATAATCCCTTATCAGTGGTGATAACATTATTCAACAATAATAAATTCAACGTCTGCCGTATTAGGAGAGATTACCTCCACACCTTGATATGGATTTCACTGACTTTTCACATTGTTTCTCTCCGGAGATATTCAGTATTTTTCCATTTTCCTGCCAGCGGATTCATTATCAGATGTTTATGATTCTTTACTGTTAACGACGTCTTTTTATATGGGTGCGACAGATCTTAATTATTGTGACGTTCCAGAGAAATGAGGATTTATTTGTGCCTTCTGCCGACCTTTGATCGCTCCGTGTCGTGAGCAGAATATTTTATTTCTGACTAGTCATGCTTTTTTATAGCATTCAATATTTTATAACCAAATTTGGTTTATTCAATAATAACACATTTTTCCATCGCAGTTGATTTGATGCCGGTGAATGGTCTTTATACTACATGACCATCTGTAGGAGATGGCAGAACAGAAATGTACAAAAATGTTGTTTTTAACTTATTTTGCTCGTTTATATAGCGCCATTAATTGCCCGGCACTTTACAGATATCGCTGTCCCCATTGGGGCTCATAATCTAAATTCCCTATCAGTATGTCTTTGGAGTGTGGGAGGAAATCGGAGAACCCGGAGGAAACCCACCAAACACGGGGAGAGCATACAAACTCTTTGCAGATCGTTGGTGGGATTTGAACCCAGGACCCCAGTTCTGTAAAGCCACAATGCTAACGACTGAGCCTCCATGCTTCTTTAATTTTTTTTTTTTCCCCTGGATGCTTTTACAGCAGTAAATTGATGTGTGGTGTGGATTTATTTCTGGATTGCTGCGACTAATACGCGGAAAAAAATTGCTTGATTTGATGCTTATTTAAAAATTTTGTTGAAGATTTTCTTGTAGAATTTCTGCACATGTTCCATGTCCGCATCGCTGATGAGAAAGTGAATAATAATGCTTCATCTCAATCTTTTTATTCATAAATGAACGCAAAACAGTAGATAATTCTGGACCAATTTCTTTTTCTTGAAAAATGTACCAAACCTCTGTGGAGATAAATGTTAAAATTCTGTCTGTCTGCTGTCACCACTAGGGGGAGCTCACTGCGTGCTGTGTTCATACACTCACTGTATAAATGACAGTACAGCATTAGATCTAGAGTTAGAGCTCTATGACGGAAAACAAGGCTCAGATCCATAAATATATATATTATGGAATTAATTAAATAGTAATGCCGGGACCTAATTAAAATAGAATAAGCGATCTTATCTTATTAGCATAAAAATAGGGACGGACACGCGAGAAATCACAGACCACAAAGATTGATGTCCTCAAAACCCACTAGTTTTGATAGTCTTTGGTGACTTCTATAATAATCCGTGTTGTCAGCATGATTATTTGATGATCATACACACAATCCTACGTGCTCTTCAGCTCACCATCACCTTAATTTCATGTAGCGGAGTCCTTCATTAAATATACATATAGAGTCAATAATTCTGCTGGTGCCCAAATGTCGCCTGTTTGTATGTAAGAATTGTAGAACAGACAGCGGAAAACTCCATTATTGTAATTGTCCTCACACCGTTACTCTCTGTTATTAATTAGAATTAGTAGTTCTGTTCTTCTCGTACCGGATAAATATTCTTCTTCAATGATTTTTTTTTTCTGAATCAAATTACATTTTAATCTGAATTTTATTCTATTGAAATTAGCGATCTGATCAGCAGGTGTTCCACAATATACCACAACAGATCAGCAGACACTGAACCAGCAGGGCTGTGCCGATAATTGAGAAGTCAGTACTGACAGCAAACCAGCACATTTTGGAAAGCGGCGGCCTTAAAACGTGATGGAATTAGCGATCAGTACAATATACGTAAGGCGATACAGTCAGCAATGTAATAATTGTATATTGTCCAGAAGTGAATGATTAAAAGGTAACTTGCACATAATACATGGAATTTGTCACTAGGTTTTTGTCACTCCATCTGAAAGCAGCATGACGTATGGGCAGAGACCTGATTCCAGTGATGTGTCACTTAGGCTACGTTCACATTAGCGTTGCGCGCCGCTGCGTCGGCGACGCGACGCACCAAAAAACGCGCGCAAACGCACGCAAAAACGCTGCGTTTTGCGACGCGTGCATCGTTTTTTGACGAAAATCGGACGCACGAAAAATGCAACTTGTTGCATTTTTTTGCGTCCGACGCTAGCGTCGGAAACGACGCACGTGTCGGAAAACGCAACAAAAAAAACGCACGCGTCCCCCATGTTAAACATAGGGGCGCGTCGCCGCTGCGTCGCTGACGCAACAGCGACGCACATTAGCGGAACGCTAATGTGAACGTAGCCTTACTGGGCTGCTTGCTGTCATTTTGATAAAGTCACAGTTTTACCTGCTTCAGTTCTTTGTATAACCAACCAATAAATCCACCATACAGTGACACAGATATGGGCAACTTTATTTGGAAAGTTTTATCTTCTTTGCCAAGGGGGCGTTGCTTACAGGGTAACAATGCAGAAACGTCTAAAGACACTCCCACAGAACAGGCCTCCATAATATGGGTGTACCACAGTGTAGATCTGATCAGCATTGTATTAAATATTAGTCTAACCCCTTAGTGTCCGCCATTATGTCTTTTTACTGACCTGAGATATAAGAGAATAGCATGTCGGCTGTCCACTATAGCTGGCAACTTGCTGCATCAGCCACGTTCAGTGTTGGCACCGTCCATATCTGTTTAACCCCTGAGATGCTGCTGTCAATAGTGACTACATCATATAAATGGTTAACAGAGTGTGGGGGCTTCTCCCTCTTTATTCCCATAGGTACCGTGAGATTAGGATTGTGTGACCCTGATGTTTGCCATGGCAATTCACCGCTAAATAGCGGCCCTAGAGTCTGCCGGCTAATAGTAACCTGTCCAAAAGTTACCGACATTTAGGTGGTAAATATAAACTTTTTCATTCCTGTCATGTCACTTTGCATTAATTCCTGAAGATTACCTGAAGGGTTAATAAACTACCTGACAGAAGTTTTCATTATGTCAGGGGGTGCTGTTTTTAAAATGGTATCACTTTTGGGGTTTTCACCAATATATAGGACCCCCAAAGTAACTTCAAACATGGATATGTCACAAAAAAAATTTTTTTGTAAATTTCCTTGAAAAATGTGAAAAATGCAAACAAAATAAAAGAACATTTTACAAATGGTGCTGATGTAAAGCCGCCATGAGGGAAATGTTATTAAGTTTTTTTCTATGGTATCTTAATTAAAGGGATAATGATTCAAAGTTTGAAAATTGCTAATTTTTTAACATTTTTTCTCAAATTTCTGATTTTTTTTTGTAAAAACGAAATATATCGACCTACATTTACTATTATCATAAATTATAACGTGCCACGAAAAAAACTGTCTCAAATAGCTGGGAATTGTTGAAGCGTTCCAGAGTTATTACCACATAAAGTGAGACACGGCAGATTTTTAAAAAAATTGGCCCGGTCGCTAAGGGGTTAAAAAACAAACAAAGGAATATTCACTCAACAGAACAACGGGAATAAAATAAAAGCAAAAAATGATCACTTTTCATTTGGCCACAGGTCCTCTTGCATGAATCATTGTTTTGTGCCATTTAAGTTAATTGGAAAAGCAGCATTAGGCTATGTGCACACGTTGCGGATTCTCTGCGGATCCGCAGCGTTTTTTGAGGTGCAGAAACGCTGCAGATCTGCAATTGATTTACATTACAATGTAAATCAATGAGAAAAAAAAATGTTGTGCACACTTTGCGGAAAATCCTTTGCGGAAACGCTGCGGTCTAAGAGAAGTAGCGTGTCACTACTTTTTTGTGAATCTGCAGCGTTTTTGTACCCATTCCATTATAGAAAACCGCAGGGGTAAAAAAATGCAGCAAATCCGCAAGAAAAACGCTGCGGAACCGCACAAATAAACGCGACAAATCCGCAAGTGCGTTTTCTGCCAGGAGAGGCAGAATCCGCACCAGCAATTCCTAAGCCTAATCCCCAACGTGTGCACACAGCCTTATATCTCCACAAGTCCGCTCCATTTTTGTTAGAATTTACCAGCAGAATCTCCATGTGGTACATAGTGAAAAATCTGCAACATTTTTTGCAACTGCATCAGTATACTTGTGTTTTCTGCATGGAAAAGTTACCGAATAAGATCTGAAGTTCTCCAACCCTCATCCACATGTGTTGTCCCGTAATCTGCTGCAGATGAGTGGGGCAGAATCTGAACCGCAAATCCGCAATGTCTGAACTTTAAATTTAGGCTTTTTCTTGGAAATACAAAACAGCGCTTGCATGTAACAATTCCAATTCAGATATAGAACAAATATTGTTGCATATATTAACACACATCACCAGCGCCACTGGTTATACAATTTTAGGTCCCTAAAAACAATTACTATTTGTTGTGTTCAATGCAGGAGTGGAACATGACAAAGAAAGTTCCGAGCACACCAAGGAGAGAATCCCTTTTTTAGATGACTGCCACATAGCACAGTTCCTCCCGTATAAGGTTTCACTGCAAACCTGCATGTTTTTCAAACTGATTGTTGATGGCTGCGTGGTTTTATGAATAATGCAACTATCTACCTACAAAATTACCATTATACAGCCATTAAAGCAAATCTGGTATCAGATTTCACTATACAAATGACATAAATGCATAAATCCCTTAGCCCTGATGAGACTGACTGGCTAACTTTGGAAATCCATGTCAGAATGCCTCTGCTATCCTGAAATAAAACTGAGTATTTAGAGATGAACTAATAAAGTGAAAATTTTATTATTAGCCAAGGATTTTTTCAAAAAGGATCATATATGTCAGAATGCTCATTTTTATTTGAAACCAATACAGGCATTCAGATTCGTATTTTCAAAGTAAATACACCATCCCCATCTGGTCCAGGGAATCTGATTAATGATATATGTAGGTTTTATCATGAAATCTGGAGACAGATCTGCTTTAAAAATCAAGTTAAAAACAGTTTGCAGAAAAATCAATATTGGTGCTGATCTTGGCCACCCAATGGATGCTCCGTATGAGCAATATACTTAGGAACTCTACAAGACATGATTTGACTACAGTAACTCTTTAAATTTGTTGTTCACTAGTATATGCAAGTGCTTCTCTTAAAATTAGAACATAATCAAAAAGTTAAGTTATTTCAGTTCTTCAATACAAAAAGTGAAACTCCTATATTCTATAGAGTCATTACAATCAGAGTGATGTATATCAAGTATTTATTTCTGTTAATCTTGATGATTATAGCTTACAGCCATTGGAAACTGTTGTGAATTCTGTTGTCGGGCTCCCTCCTGTGGTCATGAATGGTACTTCGGCTGGTTCTGTCCATGGACTTCCTCTGGTGGGTGTTTCTGAGGTTCCTTCCTCAGATGACGAGGTTAATTCATTGGCTGGCTGCTCTATTTAACTCCACTTAGATCTTTGCTCCATGCCACCTGTCAATGTTCCAGTATTGGTCTAGTTCACTCCTGGATCGTTCTTGTGATCTGTCTTCCCAGCAGAAGCTAAGTTCCAGCTTGTATTTCTTTGGTTTGCTATTTTTCTGTCCAGCTCGCTATTTTTATTGTTGTCTTGCTTGCTGGAAGCTCTGGGACGCAGAGGGAGCGCCTCCGCACCGTGAGTCGGTGCGGAGGGTCTTTTTTGCGCCCTCTGCGTGGTCTTTTTGTAGGTTTTTGTGCTGACCGCAAAGTAACCTTTCCTATCCTCGGTCTGTTCAGTAAGTCGGGCCTCACTTTGCTAAATCTATTTCATCTCTGTGTTTGTATTTTCATCTTTATTCACAGTCATTATATGTGGGGGGCTGCCTTTTCCTTTGGGGAATTTCTCTGAGGCAAGGTAGGCTTTATTTTTCTATCTTCAGGGCTAGCTAGTTCCTTAGGCTGTGCCGAGTTGCATAGGGAGCGTTAGGCGTAATCCACGGCTATTTCTAGTGTGTTTGATAGGATTAGGGATTGCGGTCAGCAGAGTTCCCACGTCCCACAGCTCGTCCTTTATTATCAGAAACTATCAGGTCATTCCGTGTGCTCTTGACCACCAGGTCATAACAGGAAACCCAAAAGTCATTATCTCAGTAAATTAGAATACTTTATAATACCAGCTTGAAAATTGATTTTAAAATCCGAAATCTTGGCCCATTGATACGTATGTTCAGTAAATGCAGTCAGTACTTGGTCGCGGCTCCTTTTGCCTCAATTACTGCATCAATGCGGCGTGGCATGGAGGCGATCAGCCTATGGCACTGCTGAGGGGTTATGGAAGCCCAGGTTGCTTTGATAGCAGCCTTCAGCTTGTCTGCATTGTTGGGTCTGGTGTCTCATCTTCCTCTTGATAATACGCCATAGATTCTCTATGGGATTAACGTCAGGCGAGTTTGCTGCCAATCAAGCACAGTGATACTGTTGTATGTAAACCAGGTATTGGTACTTTTGGCAGTGTGGACAGGGGCCAAGTCCTGCTGGAGAATGACATTTCCATCTCCAAAAAGCTTGTCGGCAGAGGGAAGCATGAAGTGCTCTAAAATGTCCTGCTAGACGGCTGCGCTGACTTTGGTCTTGATAAAACAGTGGACCTACACCAGCAGATGACATGGATCCCCAAACCATCACTGATTGTGGAGACTTCAGACTAGACCTCCAGCAGCTTGGATTGTGGCCTCTCCACTCTTCCTCCAGACTCTGGGACCTTGATTTCCAAATGAAATGCAAAATATACTTTTATCTAAATGCAACACCTTGGACCACTGACAACAGTCCAGTTCTTTTTCTCCTTGGCCCAGGTAAGACGCTTCTGGTGTTGTTTATTGGTGAAGAGTGTAGATTGTGAGCCCTCGCGGGCAGGGTCTTCACTCCTCCTGTACCAGTTATGACTTGTATTGTTTAAGATTATTGTACTTGTTTTTATTATGTATACCCCTCCTCACATGTAAAGCGCCATGGAATAAATGGCGCTATAACAATAAATAATAATAATAATAATAATAATGAGTGGTTGACACAAGGAATTCGACACTTGTAGCCCATGTCCTGGACACGTCTGTGTGTGGCGGCTCTTGAAGCAATTACTCCAGCAGCAGTCCACTCCTTGTGAATCTCCCCCAAATTTCTGAATGGCCTTTTCTTAACAATTAGTGATGAGCTAGTGTACTCGTTTCTTGGGTTTTCCCTAGTACGCTCGGGTGACCTCCTAGTATTTGACTGCTCAGAGATTAAGTTTTCATCCCGGCAGCTGAATGATTGACATCTGTTAGCCAGCTTGATTACATGTGGGGATTCCCTAGCAGCCAGGCAACCCCCACATGTACTCAGCCTGGCTAGTAGCTGTAAATCATTCAGCTGTGGTGATGAAAAACTAAATCTACAAGCAGTCATAAATACTAGGAGGTCACCCGAGCGTGCTCGGGAAAATCCGAACAACGAGTATAGTCGCTCGTCACTAGTAACAATCCTTTCCAGGCTACCGGTTGCTTGTGCACCTTTTTCTACCACACTTTTTCCATCCACTCCACTCTCCATTAATCTGCTTGGATATATCACTCTGGGAACAGCCGGATTCTTTAGCAATGACCTTTTGTGGCTTCCCCTCCTTGTGGAGTGTGTCAGTGACTGCTGTCAGGTCAGCAGTCTTCCCCATGATTGTGGATCCAACTGAAACAGATTGTGAGACCTTTTAAAGCGCATAGGAGCCTTTGCAGGTCTTTTTTGTTAATTATTCTAATTTACTGAAATAATGACTTTTGGGTTTTCATTGGCTGTAAGCCATAATCATCAACATAAACAGAAATAAACACGTGAAATAATCACTCTGTGTGTAATGACTCCATATAATATGAGTTTCACTTTTTTTATTGAAGAACTGAAATAAATTAACTTTTTGATGATATTCTAATATAGTGAGAAGCACGTATGTGTATGTATGTATGTATGTATGTATGTGTGTGTGTGTGTGTGTGTGTGTGTGTGTGTGTGTGTGTGTGTGTGTATATATATATATATATATATATATATATATATATAATATTACCAATGAGCCCACGGTGGCCTTGAGATACTAATAGTGAAAAAACCCCACATGCTCACCTTCTGGATCTGTTCTCCACCACTGCTCTTTTTCCAGCTGATCTCATTGCTTCTGCTGAGGAAGAATCAGAAGTCGGACCACTTATGTAAGCTTGTTAGCGTTTACAATGATCTGCTGGTTATTCCTCATCTATCTTTAAAAGATGTGTTTCCCGTAGATGTATGAAATGTCTGTGGATCTTAGAGGCTCATGCTTGGCTTAGTTACAGAGTATTCGCCACTTCTTTTGGGAAAATTTGGGAAGCTTTATATGAGGATTCAATGTTCTCGTTACTTAGAAGCATTTACCTACCTGTGTACGATAATTGAGATTTCACCAGACAAACCTGGCATTTCGTATCTCCTCATCATGCAAAGTCTCGCAGGAGAAGTTTTAAGGTCCTAAAATGTATTGAGTTTGTCTTCTAGTTAATGTTTAAACTCAATTTGTGAAGATTTAAAATACATACTGCTCGGGGAAAGGAAACCATATATTTGTAAAGAGAAGAAATAAAGTAGCGGAGAATGCACTGCCAGCCGGTATTAGTATTCTGAAACGACAGCATTTTATAATAAAAAAACAAAAGACACCAAGTAGAGGGAGCGCAGTTTTAATCACTAATCAATCCCCTTTGTTTGGTGTGAATGTAGCGTTAGGTAGTATACAATTCTATAATCGCTCGATTAAAATTTTCCCCTGAGCTCCAACTTTCTTCATCCAAAAAAGAAACAAACAAAAAGACTGGGACCTTGACTATATAAACCTGCAGCGACGAGGGTATTAACCATTTAGTAACTATTAATGCGTTCATACAATCCGAGAACTTTAACAAATCCAGTGTTACAAGCGTGGAAGTTAATTTCTACCACCCTGGAGGTGACGTTGTCACGAGTTTGTCTGTACTGTATCTCCAATTCCAAATCAGTTTAATAGTGTTGTTCTGCCTTCATGTAAAACAAAACTTTCCCCCAAATTATAACTTAAGTGTTCATGTTAATTTAATCTGACATAGCTAATTTTAAGGTGGGTGGAGATGAAATACTGTACAGAGTATGATTTGTATATTAATTGCAGGAGTAGTCATTTCAGCAAGTGATTTGATCTTGTATTAAGGCAAATCGCACCTAGTGCCGGAAAGGGTTAATAATGGTACAAGTCATAGCCGTAAATGTCAGTTTGCCAACATTAGTTGTACAAGGAAATAAGATAAAGTACAGAATTTCTTGTATCAGAGCATTATATATTTTTCCCTCAATATGTGAGGCACTTAATCCCCTCTCTGCCTCCTGAATTCATCATTCACTGTGAAAAACTGCTAAAATGTGGCTACAAGTTCACTGAGGAATCATATTACAGCTGCCTAATGAAGTCTATGGTGTGAGTAGAGGGAGGGAGGAATGCCGTAAGATACACAGTCAGAGTCTGCTATGCTGCTTCTTAGTACATGTTTTATATCAACGCGCATTTGGATTCACAGCTACACTGCTAAGTACTGCTGAATTATGTCCTATACCACAAAGAGACTCGAGAGCAGGAATCCTTAATGTTTGTGTGTGCTGTGTATGGGATACATCATAGCAGCTAGTCTTTACCCACTTACTCAGCGACAACTGAAAATTAAAGCTAGAGGCTGTAGAGGGGATAAATGCAGGATACAAGTCATGTAATGGCTAGAAATGGTGCTATTGCCCATATACACAGTAGAGCTTAATCTGAAAGTCGCTTGAAATTACAGGTACACATGAGATGGCACATGACAGTGAACTTGTCACGGTTTTTCACAGGTCAGGTTCTTGATGACGTTGTCGAATGGTAATATTTGGCACAAAAGTAGTATTTGTTTAATATCATTGTGTTTTTTTCTAATCGTTACTTTCATGTCTAAATAATGTATTCTGCAGACAAATTATATGCAAAGGAGAACACTGGTGTAAAACTCCTTTTCATACCAGCACCATTGTTGTATTTCAATAGAACAACACTACCTTGTCCCAACCTAAAATGACCGATTCCACACACAATGATCTCGTATGAATGATGGTTACAGGAGCAGAACACAAGTCAGATCTCCAGGAACAGAGATGGGATGGACTTCTGTGGGCAGCTTGGGTCTGCAAGTTCTTGGTATATAAGTGACCTGTGGTGTTTAATAGCCGATAGGAGCACACCGTACGTTATATTGCTATCAGTGCTTCATCATCGCTTAAAGCTCTTTATCTAGGACAAAGAAAAACGTCACGTCCATGCACTTTCCCTTTAAATGTGTTGTGAGAATTCACCTGGCAGCAGACAGTTCAGGAGGAAGTGTTTTGTGTCTATTTCCCTAAATACACAGATAAATTGCTCCAGATGCAATCAGAAGAGAGATGCACTTGATGGATGTAAAAAATACACTGTTTCCAGTTCCAAATTACTATGTATGTATGTAAATGTTATTTTCAAGAGGGAAGGGAAAAAAATAACACAAACACACACTGAAGCATCTCTTATGTGACATATCACCGAAACGCACAAATCAATCAATGTATCTCTCTATCTATGTAGGCTTCATGCTAATATATAAGGCAGTATGTAATCAATATACCGGTAATCTAATTTGGCAAAGCTTATTTATAATTTTATATTAGCTTTGCCTTTTTTTCTTCCCATAGGAATATGTGTCAAACTACAGCACAGGATATCATTGTGCACAAGCCGTGGTATAGCGCTAATAGCAGCAGGCCACGCGGCTGCTGTGGGGCCCGTCAGCCGAGAGGGCGCAGTGCCTGCGCAGGCACGCGCCCCCCATCACTGCATGTTCAGCTGTATAGTTGACCGTAATGACGGCGTCTGACGTCTCAGCGCAGCAGGTGCAATTACATGATTACATGGTGCCTTCTGCGGCGAGATGTGCTGCACCTGAAAGCTCTCGCTGCAGAGACCGGAGCAGCAGGGGAACAAGGAAGAGAGGTGAGTATTGTTTTTTTTTGTTTGTTTATTTATTTTTTAAATTGTGGTAGCCATAATAATGTATGGAGGTCTAGGATAACTGCATTATATTCTGTGTAGAGGACTATAGGCTGTGCATTATACTGTATGGAAGAGTATGAGAAGTGCATTACACTGTATGGAGGACTATGGAAAGTGCATTATAGTGTGTGGAGAACTATGGGAAATGCATTATATTATATGGAGGACTATGGAAAGTGCATTATACTGTATGGAAGAGTATGAGAAGTTCATTATACTGTATGGAAGATTAGGAGAAGTGCATTATAGTGTATGGAGGACTATGGGAAGTGCATTATATTATATGGAGGACTGTGAAGTATGCATTCTACTGTATGCAGGACTTTAGGAAGTGCATTATATTGTATGGAGGACTATGGAAAGTGCATTATACTGTATGTAGAACTATGAGAAGTGCATTATATTTTATGGAGGACTATAAAGAGTGCATTATACTGTATGGAGGATTATGGAAAATGTATTATACTGTATGGAGGACTTTGGGAATGCAGTATACTATATGAATGACTATGTGCTGTGCATTATACTGTATGGAGGTCTACGAGGAGTGCATTATACTATGGGGAGTGTATTATACTGTATGGAGAACTATGGGAAGTGCATTATACCAAATAGAGGATTATGGAGTGCAGTATACTATATGGAGGACTATTGGGCCCATTATACTATATGAAGGGCTATGTGTAAGCCATTATAATATTTGAAGGGCTATGTGGGGGCCATTATAATATTTAGAGGGGCATGTGAACTTTTATACTTTATGGAGGGCCATTATACTGTATGCAAGAAATTATACAGTGTGAAGGTTTATGTGGTGTCCATCATACTGAGTGGAGGGCTGTGTGAGAGCCATTATATTGTGTTTAAGGCTAGTGGGGGTCATTGTACTGCATGGAGAGCTTTGTTGGGGTCAAAGTTGGGGGATCATACTCTGTTGGGGTCAACATACTTTGCCGGGGAGTTGAGGTGGGTTAGAGTAGGGTCATCATACTGTGCGTGTGCAGGTTACTGTGGATGAATTCACTGTTGGGCTATTGTTCTTTGTTTAGAGGGCACTTTGTTGGCATCATACTTTATGGGTGTGATGAAAGGGGAAACTAGGGCTTCAATAGGAGGATAATTACTTTGTAAAGGCTGTAAAGTTGTGAGATATGCTCTTATGTGACCAATCCAAACATTTTTTTTAGGCGGGTGCCCAAATTAGAACAATTTCTATGGGGCCCCACCATTCCTATATATGCCCCTGTGCACAAGTGATATGATTCAGCTTCGCTCCATTTGTGTTTGATGTGGGAACCAATACTTTTTTTCTAATGTGTTTTTTGTGACATAATTCTTGATGCTTTTGGGTTTGGACATGAACCGGATCTGGAGACAAGTGTCTTTTGATTTTCACAGTCATTGTCTACTGACTGACAATCTGGAATATTTGGGGTGGTGGGGGTCCTGCCAATACCTGTTTGTAAAGTGCGTTTTTTATAGCATGAATGACTGATTGAGGACAATCTTGAGTTATAAGTATCATTTTCTGCTTCCATCACTGACAGCAGATTTTCATCAATGCTCTCGCCAACTCACTATATCTGATGCATCGGAAACTTCTCTTTTGCTTTGGATATTGTATTTGAGAATTTTCGCCCAATTTTATACAGGAAATCTATATTTGTGTTAGTAAACCACAATATTGTAATACACTGAGCACTTTACATACTGCAGGGGTTTGCATCTGCACAGATACTTGCATGTTTGCCTGTTTTTATGTTGCTATTACTTGATTGTGAACTTTTGTCACTGACGATTTAGTTACCTTTAGTTTATGATCATTTTTACTGCATGAAGGAGGGATAGACTAGTATGCGCTGGGACGGGAGGTGGCTTTTAGACAGTCTTAGATACTGTGATTTTTTTCAATGAAAAAGAATTACCCTCTAGAAGATCGGATTACAATACTATTATTCAAGTGCTTCTCACAAAATTAGAATATCATCAAAAAGTTAATTTATTTCAGTTCAATACAAAAAGTGAATATATTATATAGAGGCATTACACACAGAGTGATCTATTTCACGTGTTTATTTCTGTTAATGTTGATGATTATGGCCAATAAAAACCCAAAAGTCATTATCTCAGTAAATTAGAATACTTTATAACACCAGCTTCAAAAATTATTTTAAAATCTGAAATCTTGGTCTACTGAAATGTATGTTCAGTAAATGCACTCAATACTTGGTCGGGGCTCCTTTTGCATCAATTACTCCATCAATGCGGCGTGACATGGAGGCGATCAGCCTGTGGCACTGCTGAGGGGTTATGGAAGCCCAGGTTGCTTTGATAGCAGCCTTCAGCTCGTCTGCATTTTGGGTCTGGTGTCTCATCTTCCTCTTGACAATACTCCATAGATTCTCTATGGGGATAAGCTCAGACGAGTTTGCTGCCAATCAAGCCCAGTGATGCTGTTGTTTTTACACCAGGTATTGGTACTTTTGGCAGTGTGGACAGGGGCCAAGTCCTGCTGGAGAATGACATTTCCATCTCCAAAAAGCTTGTCGGCAGAGGGAAGCATGAAGTGCTCTAAAATTTCCTGGTAGACGGCTGCGCTTACTTTGATCTTGGTAAAACAGAGTGGACCTCCACCAGCAGATGACATGGCTCCCCACATCGCCTCGGTCCCTTGGCTATTGATCCCTGGACTTCATGCCCTGACGCCCATTTCACCGATTCATCTGGCTGTTTCATCCTGGACGTCCTCAATTGTCTTCAGCGTTCCTCCTTTTCTTACACAACCATGGAACTGCTCACTTTTCTACTTGCTAAGAGGGGCTTATATTTCTATATCAGGATTTAATGTGATCTTGCATTAAGTTCCTTTTTCTTCTGTCTCCCTGGGGACACCCGGTGTGAGATTTTATGTGATTTAAGATTTATTGGCATTGATACTGTTTTCCAGGGCTAATTACCTATGTGTGCACACATATATATGCTACACTTTGCCTTGACATTGTATTGATATGTCATAGTCATATGGGACTTTTGGTGATGTGTTTTGTCTTTTAATGGTTTTATTATGTCTACTAATAAATATTGCACATAATTCCAACATTGCTTTGTGATTTTGGGTGTGCGCCTTGTATGCACGGATCTTTTTCTCCTCCTCCTTACATGTTTAGCTTCTCCGTGCACGAGGCAGCAGCCCCATTCATATTAGTCCTTATTTAGATATGTCCTATAGTAGTGCTCCCTACCTTTTTTGTTCTTGTGTATTGGTCATGAGTGGGTGACACAAGGAATGTGACACTTGTAGTCCATGTCCTGGATACGTCTGTGTGTGGCGGCTCTTAAAGCAATGACTCCAGCAGCAGTCCACTCCTTGTGAATCTCCCCCACATTATTGAATGGCCTTTTCTAAACAATCCTTTCCAGGCTGCGGTTATCCCGGTTGCTTGTGCACCTTTTTCTACCTGACTTTTTCCTTCCACTCCACTCTCCATTAATCTGCTTGGATACAGCACTCTGGGAACAGCCGGCTTCTTTAGCGATGACCTTGTGGCTTCCCCTCCTTGTGGAGTGTGTCAGTGACGCCTTCTAGACATCTGTCAGGTCAGCAGTCTTCCCCATGATTGTGGAGCTACTGAAACAGACTAAGGGACCTTTATAAACACTTAGGAGCCTTTGCAGGTTTTTTTTGTTAATTATTCTAATTTACTGAGATAATTACGTTTGGGTTTTCATTGACCATAAGCCATAATCATTAACATTAACAGAAATAAACACGTGAAATAGATCACACTATCTGTAATGACTATATTATGAGTTTCACTTTTTGTATCGAAGAACTGAAATAAATGAACTTTTTTGATGATATTCTAATTTTGTGAGAAGCACCTGTACATGGTTGTTTGAAAAAAAGTTTCTTTGTATATGACCAAAGATTGTGGCCGCTTTCAAATCGATTAATAGACATGTTAATGGTATGCAGATGATGAAAGAAACTTTTCAAAACGTCTTGATTCATTTAGCAGAGTATGAGCGCCCCACAAGGTAATGCACACTCTTACAGCCTTGTCTACAAGCTTAATAATAGTTGTCTGAGGAACATTTTGCTGCATTGATTACCTTTTGTGATGCAACTCATAAATATTCGCTGCTGGCAGCTCCTTTTGCATTTGCCGAACATTGATGTCTCAGATGTGCTCAATGAGAGACAAGTCTAGAGATGCTGTAGCCGTAGAATCAAAGATGAACAGGCTGCTCACCTCACATTAGCACTAGCAACATGTGGCCTGGTATTGTCGTGTGGAAAAGTGGCTCATGGTACACTGTGGAGAAACGGCCACACCATTGGTTCCACGTCCAAATCAATGTAACACTGAGCTGTTGGTAATTAATCCCACTTTTGTCTTGGACATGATAATAGCCTAAGATTAGTCTGGAGATGACGTGGGCAAAGCTATGAAGAGGCCTTCATGAGGGAACATCATGCCGATCCTAATCCCGGGATTATGATGTTGGGGTATAATGTAAGTTAACCGGACCCCACTAATCTTCATTACCACTAACTATTTTGCATTGACTTGGTAATGGAACCAGTCGTACAGTCCGTTTTGAACACGACAACTCTTGGCTGCTTGTTGGTCATACTATTGTGAGCCGCCTACTTGGCCTTATCCATTCTACCATGGTCTGCAACGTGTCTGGATTTTTCTCCCACCGAGCACATTTGGGAAGTTTCTGGTCACCAATTTCAAAAGGAGCTGTCAGCAGCGGATCATGATGAATTCCACTGCGTATTCAGCACGGCAGAACCAACTGAACAAATTGAGATGTTTTGCAAACTCTTTTACGTTTTTTGATAATTTGTAAATCATTAATATGTCTCCGTCCTTTGATTTTCATAATTCCGTGACTTTTCCTTCTCGGTGTTGCGGTCTCAATGTTGAGGAGTGTACGTTGGGAAATTTAGTTTTATATCTAAATCATCTTAATTTGTTGCGCTCTACTGATGTCAGTAAAGCATTACTGTAGCGACGTCGGTGTGCACTCCTCTGTATTGCTGGATGTGAAGCATTCAGTAGATTACCGTATCTACCCTGATGTCATGATATTATCCCTTATCACAAGATCGAGAGAGATACATCTAGGAAAGGGAAAGAGGTTAAACGCACCATCATTATAAGGCCTGGTGAATGATGAACACATTTAATTGTGTGTTTAATTGTGGGTAAACCTAATTATGAATTCTGTGTGATGGCTGAACCACAGAACTCGTCTTCACTCCATACAAAGAAAATAATGGAACTGACTCAGAAAGGCTTATTCTGTTTTGTACTCCAGTTAATAGCATTTAGATTATGCCCATGCTCGTACGGATTGTTAGAATCATAGAAAATTCGGCAAATATCTGCAAAATTTAGACATTAATGCTATTTAACTTGTCCATACAAAAGGGAACCAGTCCGCTTTTGGGCAAGGATCCTTGTTTTTTTTGGCCGGGCTCAGATGAGTGTATGAAAAATCGCAAGTTTTCATCCAGAAAAGAAGGGTTTTTTTTTTTCTTTTTTTGTTTTTTTTATACATATGACCTCGGTGTCCATTTTTAATATCCATTTGGCATGTGTTTTTTCATGATCAATTCTTAATAAATAATAAAAGGATCAAATACATGTCTTATGTTAATGGATCCATTAAAAACTCATGACATTCGGATGGCGGCAGGTATGTGAGCTGCTTTTTTGCTAACCTGTTGACTAATAAAAAGTGAGTCTGATCTGGACTATGGATCACAGTAGCGCATACTGAGATTTTATCACAATCAGTCATTGCGTATAAATGTTCATGTGAACTACCACATGGTCTTGCACTGATCAATCTTGCATATGGGCAGAATGTGGAACAATTATACGCTCATTTGAATGAGCCCTGAAAAGAATCTGTGTCTCCAAACCGTCTATACACTATGTGCATGTAGCCCAGTGAAAGATGAACTTATTGGTGCGTTTTGTTTTGTCAAACTGTTGTCTGAATCTTGGAAAATCCTCATTTTTAGGACCCTTTTGGTTTATGACAAGTTGAAGTCGTACATGACGATAAACCAGAAATGTGAATAGGAAACCATAGACAATGACTATGAAAGAGATTTGAATGAATTTTAGTTTTCTGAAAAAAAAAACAAAAAAAAACACGTTTTGCGTTCTAACTAGGCCCTAACGACAAATTAACATTTCTTGAATACATACCACACTGGTGGGGTTAAACATTAACCATGGTGAGTTATAAGCCTTATCTCTTGTTCTGCTAGTATAAGGTTTTCATAAAAAAAAAGTTCTGCATATTGTCAGAGTTTTCCCTGATCTCTTACTTTATGCTTTGATCACATTTCCTGGAGCATAACTAAAAAATCTGCTCTCACGTCTCAAAAATCTGATGGTTTCTGAAAGGATGTAAAAATTATTCAGGCCCCAATAAACAAATTATTTACTTTGTTTTGACAGCCGGACCTTTTCTATTTGTTCAGTTATTGCCATTCATTCTGTTGTTAAGTGATGTAAAG
Source organism: Ranitomeya imitator (assembly GCF_032444005.1). Classification (NCBI taxonomy): domain Eukaryota; kingdom Metazoa; phylum Chordata; class Amphibia; order Anura; family Dendrobatidae; genus Ranitomeya; species Ranitomeya imitator. The sequence goes on from NC_091291.1 coordinate 138,611,550, forward strand.
CATATAGGGACAGGTTTATTTTGTCCCTACGGCAGAACACAACACACTGTGTCGGGCACTTTATAATGTGTCCTCCCTCTACAGATTTGAAAGTGTATTTTTCCCCACTCCAACTCCTTCATAAATGGCCAGTAATTAGTAGTAGCAATAACTAATTTTCAACAAAATAATAACCCCACCATATCACTTTTTTAATTAATAAAAAATTGGGCTTAAATTTATAAAGCATAAAATAGATTTTATACTTTTAAAGGGAATTTGTCAGTAAGATCAAACCCTTTTCCTCCCCAAACTTCATACATCAGATGATTTTTTTAAATGGTAATCCTTCAACACCTTTATACTTTCTTTCTGTTGCTGCATTCACCAGTAATTTGCATTGACGTAATTATGTAAAGGAGGCATTAAGTGCTCTGGCTGTGACAGAGCACTAAAGGAGCTACTACCTCTCTAGGTTGTTTCCTGTTTGATATCTAGCAGTCTGATTTCATTGCCGGCCACATGACGTCTCACAGCGAGCTATCAATCAGGTTGGTGATGGGTGGGGAATCAAGCAAGTGTCTAAGTGCTCCGTCACACCCAGAGTACGTCACACCTCATAGAATCTTAGAATGTTAGAATTGGAAGGGACTTCCAGGGTCATTCGTGTCCAACAACCCGGTTCAAAGCAGGATTCACTAAACCATCCCAGACAGGTGTCTGTCCAGCCTCTGTTTGAAGACTTTAATTGAAGGAGAACTTACCACCTCTCATGGCCGCCTGTTCCACTCATTGATCATCCTCATGTCGAAATGTTTTTTCTAATATCTAATCTGTATCTTCTCCCTTTTAGTTTCATTCCATTGCTTCTCATGTTTCCATGTGCAAATGAAAATAATGATCGCTCTACATTGTGACAGACCTTCAGATAATTATAGACAGCTGCTATGTTTCCCTTTAGCCTTCTTTTTTACAAGCTGAACATTCCAAGATTCTTTAACCGTTCCTCATAGGACATACTTTTCAGTCTGCTCACTATCCTGGTAGCTCTTCTCTGAATTCCAGTTTTTCAATGTCTTTTTTTTAAATTGGTGCCCAGAACTGAACACCGAATCCCAGATGAGGCCTGACCAAGGAGAAGTAGAGGGGGATAATTACTTCACGTGACGTAGACTCTATGCTTCTCTTAATGCATCCTAGAACTGTGTTTGCCTTTTTTGCTGCTGCATCACACTGTTGACTCATGTGCAGTCTGTGATCTATTAGTACACCCAAATCTTTTTTTACAGGTGCTGTAGCTTAGTTCTGTTCCTCCCATTTTATAGATGGAGTTTTACTTGCCCAGATGTAGAATCTTGCATTTCTCCCTGTTACATAACATTTTATCAGTCGTCCATTGTAGATCCTTCTGAATCCATTCTCTGTCTTCTCTAGTGTTCACTGTTCCTCCTAGCTTTACTTCATCTGCAAATGTGATCAGTTTACCTTCAGTTCCCTTATCTAGATCATTTATAAAAATGTGGAACAGCACTGGGGCCAGGACAGAGCCTTGTGGTCCCCACATGAAACACTGTTCCAATTGGATGTGCAACCATTTATTACCTCTCTTTTGAGTACGATCACTGAGCCAGTTATGAATCCACCTAACCGTAGCCTTGTCAATCTCATAATTGATCATTTTTTTCAATAAGGTTAGTATGAGATTCATCAAATGCTTTGCTGTAGTCGAGATATACTATATCTACTGCATTTCCTTGATCGACCCAGTAAGTGATTCCATCATAGAAGGAAATTAGATTAGTCTGGCATGACTTGTTTGCTACAAACTCATGTTGGCTCTCAGAGGCGTAGCTAGGGTTTTGGTTCGGGGGGTGGGGGGAGGGGGGAATTTCTGAGTGGGCACCTAACCAGGTAACCTTGATTACAACTGGGTGATAAATCCTAATAGTTGATGTAGGAGAACCTCAGCAGATGACCACTCTGTTGCTGAAAATAATCTCTATACAAAGACCAACATTGATGTTACTGCCATATGGTCAGTGTTAAATACCAGTCCTACTGAACATATAAGTTATTGCAGCACAGTTATATACAGTGACTTAAAGCTGACGTTCTTTTTGATGGAGTCATTTACTTTTCCCGTCTTTTCCATCTGGCCCAGACCGACATGACAACTTCTTCCAGCCACGACTTGTCTACAGAGATTACACAAAGACACATTTCACATTTTCATCACCTTCCCCATCTTCCCAACCTGCACAAATGCCTGCCCTGCTAATACCCCAATGCTGAGCTGCTGCTGTCATACGTGTCTTTATTGCACTTACTGTGTGGTACTGTGTGCCCTGTGAATGGTAAAACAAACCTCTATAGTATAATGCACTCCCTGAAAGCAGACTCTATATAGTATAAAACACTCACCATACTCCTGTATAGTATAATGCACCCCCCATAGCCAGGCTCTATATGGTATAATACACCTCCCAGAGGCAGACTCTGTATGGTATAATGCACCCTCAATGGCAGACTCTACACAGTATAATATAACCCCCATAGGCAGACTCTATATGGTATAATGCACTTCCATAGGCATACTCTTTATGGTGTAATGCACCCCATAGGCAGACTCTATATAGTATAATGCATTGCCCATAGGCAGAACCCATGTACAGTAGTATAATGCACCCCCATAGGCAGACTCTATACACAGTAATATAATGCACCCCAATAGGCAGACTCTATATACAGTGGTATAAAGAATCCCTCATAGGCGGACTCTGCATTCAGTAGTACAATGCACCCCCATAAGCAAACTCTATATACAGTAGTATAATGCACCCCCATAGGCAGGCTCTATAAACAGCTGTATAATTAACCCCATAGGCAGACTCTATATACAGTAGAATAATGCAACCCCATAAGCAGACTTTAAGACTATATACAGTATTCTAATGCATCCCCATAGGCAGACTCTATATACAGTTGTATAATGCACCCCTATAAGCCGACTCTATATACAGCTGTATAATGCACCCTCATAGGCAGACTCTATATACAGCTTTATAATGCCCCCCAAAGGCCTGTATAATACAGTTGAACTTGCGATGAAGGGTGGGGACCTGGTGCTGGCACCAGCCCTCCCCCCTACTACTCAAGGGCCATAAAGCGGCCGGGTGGCAGAGCAAGAAGATTGAGTCTCCCTGCTCTGCCACTGAGTGCAACTGTATGGGTGCGCTGTACACGCTGATACAGTTACAGTAGCGTAGCTCCTGGTGGGCCCCTCAGAGCATGGGGCCCAGGTCGGCCGCCCCCTCGGTGGCTACGCTACTGCTGGCTTTGATTAATTACTGTATTCTTATACAGTAATTAATGCTGTTTACTAATTTGTTTAATGATCTTTCCTGGTAAAGAAGTAAGGCTCACTGGCCTGTAATTTCCTGGCTCCATCTTTTCTTTTTTTAATATAAGGACAACATTTGCCCTTCTCCAATATTCTGGGCCTTCTATTGTTCTCTGGGATTTTTCAAATATTCTGGCTATTGGTTCTGCAATTTCCTCTGCTAACTCTTTTAGTACCCTAGGAAGTAATTAATCTAGACCAGGAGATTTAAATTAGCTAAGTGCTCCCTCACTATCTCTCTGTTTATAGATAGCGTGGATGCTTTTATTCCTTCAATGGCACCATGAAGATCAGTTGATGTTACATTTACTTTCTCAGATAACACATATGCAAAATAAGAATTTAAAAGTTTGGCCTTCTCAATCAACATCATTTTTGACCACTTTACCCTTTTCAGTTTGCAAAAATCCTTTAGCATCTTTGACTTTTTTTTGCTTTTGACATACCCCCAAAAGTCTTTTTTACTGCTTTTGGTCTCCCATGCAAGCCTCACTTCATTACTAGCTTTAGCTCTTCTAAAACTTGCAGTGCATTTCCTACAGGCAGCATAATATTCCTCGTTAAATATGCCCCTTTCTTTCCATTTAATATACATTTCTTTTTTTCAGCCTTTTTAACAAGTGATTAAGTTCTGTGTTCAATTCATTCATCCTCAACAATTTAAATGCTTCCAATTCTTCCTTTTTTTCGGGATGGTTACCGATTGTGCAGTGAGAATTTCATATAGCAAAATCTCCCTTCCTTCTTGGACATTTCTGTTGTAGTGCAGCGGGTTTGGTGCAGTGTGACAGACAGGCAATGACCACAGAAAAGTTCAAAACAAAGTGTCTTTATTGTCCAAGGTACTCACAAACCGAAAACAAATGGTATCCTCTGGATCACAGCCGGGAATCAAGACAATCTGTATCCGAGACTTGTTGCTGTGGGCGACTGCACCACCATGTCATGCTGAGAGGTGCCAGGACTTTTGGCTTCGCTTGCCTCTGTGTTACTTCACACAGGTTGAGCTTTGCAGAGTAACCTTCTCTGCAGTTTTTCAAATGAAGACTCACACACCCAAACCCTTTGCTGCAGCGTTTTTGTAAGTGGAATCTGTGGCCATGGGCCACTTGTAAGACCCGGCCTGGAGGGAGCGAACCGCCCAACTATCATCCTGTAGTTTGCTGCGAAAATAAAAACCCGTGCCGGGTTTGCTCAAATCTGCCTTAGGCAAATAGCTTGTCCAAGACCACACTTTGATTCTGCATTACAACCACACCACTGCAATGCACTCCAGCGACCTTTATACGCTTCTATGCGCATCCTGGGGGACACATAGCGACCCCCGCATATAACACCTGTCACTGCCTCACACTGTCCTTTAGAACATTCAGCCATTGGACCTTTTCTACCCTCTTTCCAAGTCCAATAAAATCTGCCCTTTGGAAGCCTAACTTTAAAGTCTGAGTCCTCGCTGTCATCCTTCTCTTGTAATCCAAAATTGGAGGATAGATAGCATGATTGCTGCCTCCTAAATTCCCAGCCACCTATACTTCAACCATTTCCTCCCTGTTGGTAAAGGTACCGTCACACTCAGCGACGCTGCAGCGATATAGACAATGAGCCGATCGCTGCAGCGTCGCTGTTTAGGTCGCTGTAGAGACGTCAAACACAGCAACTCCAGAACGATGTAGGAGCGATCCAGTGACGTAATGGCGACTCACTTATCGTTCTCGCTGGTTGTTGTTCCATGTAAAACGTTGCTGGCGTCGTTGCTTTTGATGTCAAACATGACGATTCACGCCGACCTGACGACGAAATAAAGTTCTGGACTTCTAGCTCCAACCAGCGATGGCACAGCGGGATCCAGATCGCTGCTGCGTGTCAAACACAACGAGATCGCTATCCAGGACGCTGCAATGTCACGGATAGTTGGCGTTCTCGCTGCAAAGTTGCTGAGTGTGACAGTACCTTAAGAATTAGGTCCAAGATTGCAGATCCTCCTGTTCTCTTTTCTACCTTTTGAAAGATAAAGTTGTCAGCAAGAGAAGATAAGAATTTTCTGGACCCATTACTTTCACCTGAGAAAGATTCCCAAGAAACATCCGGATATTTAAAATCTTACATGATCACTATGGCATACCTTTTTTGAGAACAGAGACATCTGATGAAAAACAAAGTTCATCCATATCTTCAGTCTGTCAAGGTGGCCTATAGTAAGCACCTACAATAGTTTAGTGTCCTTTCTGTTCTTGTCTCCTTGTAGTTTTACCTGAACAGTTTCTACAGAGCTACCAGTCTCTGAAGGTTGGATTTCTGTGGAGATATGCATTTCCTAACATACAATGCAACCCCTCCTCCCCTCTTTTCCATCCTGTTTTTAATAAATAAGTTGGAACCTTCAGGCTGTGTGCCCACCTTGCATTTTTTATGCGTTTCTGCCACGTTTTTTTGCCACAGCGGAAACGCTTAAAAACTGCATTCCCATGCAATCGTATGGAATTCTGCAGTTGCTGTGCCTATGCTGCTGATTTTCCCGTGACGGAATCACATAGCGGTAAAATCTGCAGCATGCTCATTATTTCTGTCGAATTATTGCGATTCCGCAGCCATAGGATTGCATTGAAATGCTCACTTTACACATGTGGCTATGCCCACCTTGCGAAAAAAAAAGTGAGCGCTTCATGTGTGGATGGTACCAGTCTGGAGGAGAGGAGACTCTCCTCCAGGCCCTTGGGAACCATATTTTTGGGAAAAAAAAGAATTAAAATAAAAAATATGGATATACTTACCTTCTGATGGCCCCCGGAGTCCTCTCGCCTCTCAGCGGTGCATGCGGCGGCTTCTGTTCCCAGGGATGCATTGCGCGAATCACCTGAAATGATGTCGCGGTCACGCAACCATAACGTCACAAAGGTCCTTCGCGCAAAGCATCCCTGGGAATGGAACGTATCGGGAGCGCTGCTGAGGAGATTGGGGGCCGTCGGAAGGTGAGAATAACCATATTTTTTATTTTTTTATTATTTTTAACATTTTATCTTTTACTATTGATGCTGCATAGGCAGCATCAATAGTAAAAAGTTGGTCACACTTGTCAAGCACTATGCTTGACAAGTGTGACCAACCTGTCAATCACTTTTCCTAGCGATACTTCAAATCGCTTGGAAAACGCAAGCATTCTGCAAGCTAAAAAAAGCTTGCAAAACGCTTGTGTTTTGCGGGAAAACGCATGCGAATTCCGCATGTGTTTTACCAGCGGCAGGGAGTTGCGGAAATGCTGCGGACATTTCCGCAGCATTTCTGCAACGTGTGCACATTGCGTCAAGGTTTGTATTCCAATCATGTGTGTCATCCCTCCAAGTTTCAGTGATGCCTATGACATCATATCTCTCCTCCTGGGTTAGCAGCTCCACTTCTCCCTGTTTGTTTCCCATGCTCTGTGCATTTGTATAGATACATTTTAGCTTGTAGTCGGTTTCTCTTGCTCCTCTCTTTTCATTCAAAGTTGTTTGTTCTTTCACTTCTAATAGCAAGGTTCTCATAAGAATTCATTAGCTGCATATTTTTTTCTGGCCGTATATTTCCCATCCCATATTGCTCTAGTTTAAAGCTCTCCTACCAAATATGTGTTTTCCTGTTTTCGTAAGATGCAACCCTTTTCTAGCAAGGAGTCCATCATACAGGTAATTCACTCCATGGTCAAGAAACCCAAAACATTGCTCACGGCACCATTGGGTGTAGCCAGTTATTCACCTGTAGAATCCTGTTCAGTCTCCTTGGTCCATGTCCATCCACTGGAAGGATGGATGCGAAGATGAGCTGCGCTCCCAGTTCCTTCACTTTCCGGCCTAGGTCTTCAAAGTCTCTGCATATAGTTTCCAGGTCCTTTTTTGCTGTGTCATTTGTTCCTATGTGTATTAGTAGACATGGATGGTCGTCTGTAGCATTGAAAAGTCTTGATATACCCTACCAGACACATCTTTGATTGGAGCACCTGGAAGACAGCACACTTCTCATGAGGTGACGTGCCGTCAGCAGATAGCGGCTTCTGTTCCTCTGAGTAGGGCATCCCCCATGACCACCATTCTCCTTTTCATCTTCACCACAGCACTTCTTTTTCTCCCTTCAAGAGGCTTTTGATTTCTTGCTGGGGTGTTCTTTGTGGGTAAAGCAGTTTTTGCTGTACATCTTTATACTTGTCCTGCTTGAGAGCCTGGTAGCAGTTCTCCAGCGGTGTCCGCATCCTCCTGCTTCTTTGTGTCACATTTCCACTTCTCTTCTTCATCAGGTACATTGCAAAGTACTTCTGTTCGAACATTCTGAATAGCTTTTTTCTACTCTGTCATTAGCTTCTGCAGGAACACTGAAAATTCTTCTCTTGAAACCTGAAGAAATTCTTCTGCTCTATCAAGGAAATCCTCATCTTCTTCGATGAGCTTCAGTGTAGCTTTTTTCTCCTCAAGACTTTGCACCTTTTCCTCTCTAATAGAGTCACAAGCTTGCATTTCTGGCAGATAAAGTTTGTCCTTTCCTCTGAAAAGTCTGTAAACATATAGCGCACAATGCAACACACCATATGGGTAATCTCCTCCATGTTGTACAAATCAAATTTCTGTTGAATCGCTTCAAAGATCTCCTTCGAGCTTCAATTCCTGGTTTGAAGATTTTCTCCAAGCAGCTCCATCTAGCTACACCCAAAGATCATCAGACTCTCAGCTACCTCATTTGCATATGAGTTTAATTGCATATCATATGTGGAATGCAGCAACAGATAAAAGATATAAAGATGTTGATAAATTTACATTCGAAAGACCAGCATGCCGATATCTTGCTGACAGATTCCCTTCAAGATTTGTAACCATGTCAAAATTTCCTTGGAAATTATTAGGATTTTGATCCATTTCCAAGAAGGGATGGTCTTTATTCTTCCTTTCTTCCTCCCATAGACTGTTATATCTCTACCCAGACCAGACTGTATCACTAGGCACCACCGTTTTCTTCCGGTGTGCTGGTGATAGATTAGATGCTATAGCCAATATCACTGGGCAGCACAAGTTGTATCCATAAAGGTATACAGGTGTTGCTGGGACCTGTGGTGCTGTGCAGTCAGGTAGAATGGATGTGTGCTGTCCAGCACCTCAGCAGTAGTAATTGGCTCTGGCCAATGTGGCAGCACAACACAGCCAACATAGTGCAGCCAGTCATGGTTTTCCTGCATCTTTGATGTTATTGGTCTGCTCTGATTCTGACTCTGCTCTCGACTGACCTCCTGGTATCAAACACTGGATTTTCCTCTGATTTTGGTTTGGTTTCTGTACCTGGTTTTGTTCCTGCTGATACTGACCGACTTTTGTGTGACCGCCCTGCCTCAGGCTCACTCCGTGATACAACCCAGTGGGCCCTATTTTAAGTCCAGATTACGTCGTAGGGATTGACGGGTGAAGGCTGGTTTCCTGTGGTATCAGGTGGAGTGGCTTGAGCCAAGTCTGGCCAAAGTAGCCTTATTGGCCTTATAACTTCCGACAGATTTTACAGATGTATTCAGGAGCACTGGAAGCAGATGAACTCATGCTTTTAGCTATTTCTCTGACAGTAAAGAAGTAGACTTTGTGGACAAGACAGACGAGCCATCACTTTTCTCCGGTGCTAGTACCCCTTTCTTCCGACAGATTTTACAGATGTACAGGTCCTTCTCAAAAAATTAGCATATAGTGTTAAATTTCATTATTTACCATAATGTAATGATTACAATTAAACTTTCATATATTATAGATTCATTATCCACCAACTGAAATTTGTCAGGTCTTTTATTGTTTTAATACTGATGATTTTGGCATACAACTCCTGATAACCCAAAAAACCTGTCTCAATAAATTAGCATATTTCACCCATCCAATCAAATAAGTGTTTTTTAACAACAAACAAAAAAACCATCAAATAATAATGTTCAGTTATGCACTCAATACTTGGTCGGGAATCCTTTGGCAGAAATGACTGCTTCAATGCGGCGTGGCATGGAGGCAATAAGCCTGTGACACTGCTGAGATGTTATGGAGGTCCAGGATGCTTCAATAGCGGCATTAAGCTCATCCAGAGTGTTGGGTCTTGCGTCTCTCAACTTTCTCTTCACAATATCCCACAGATTCTCTATGGGGTTCAGGTCAGGAGAGTTGGCAGGCCAATTGAGCACAGTAATACCATGGTCAGTAAACCATTTACCAGTGGTTTTGGCACTGTGAGCAGGTGCCAGGTCGTGCTGAAAAATGAAATCTTCATCTCCATAAAGCATTTCAGCCAATGGAAGCATGAAGTGCTCCAAAATCTCCTGATAGCTAGCTGCATTGACCCTGCCCTTGATGAAACACAGTGGACCAACACCAGCAGCTGACATGGCACCCCACACCATCACTGACTGTGGGTACTTGACACTGGACTTCAGGCATTTTGGCATTTCCTCCTCCCCAGTCTTCCTCCAGACTCTGGCACCTTGATTTCCGAATGACATGCAAAATTTGCTTTCATCAGAAAAAAGTACTTGGGACCACTTAGCAACAGTCCAGTGCTGCTTCTCTGTAGCTGAAAAGTGGTTTTACCTGGGGAATGCGGCACCTGTAGCCCATTTCCTGCACACGCCTGTGCACGGTGGCTCTGGATGTTTCCACACCAGACTCAGTCCACTGCTTCCTCAGGTTCCCCAAGGTCTGGAATCGGTCCTTCTCCACAATCTTCCTCAGGGTCCGGTCTCCTCTTCTCGTTGTACAGCGTTTTCTGCCACATTGTTTCCTTCCAACAGACTTACCATTGAGGTGCCTTGATACAGCAGTCTGGGAACAGCCTATTTGTTGAGAAATTTCTTTCTGGGTCTTACCCTCTTGCTTGAGGGTGTCAATGATGGCCTTCTTGACATCTGTCAGGTCGCTAGTCTTACCCATGATGGGGGTTTTGAGTAATCAACCAGGCAGGGAGTTTATAAAAGCCTCAGGTATCTTTTGCATGTGTTTAGAGTTAATTAGTTGATTCAGAAGATTAGGGTAATAGGTCGTTTAGAGAACCTTTTCTTGATATGCTAATTTATTGAGACAGGTTTTTTGGGTTATCAGGAGTTGTATGCCAAAATCATCAGTATTAAAACAATAAAAGACCTGACAAATTTCAGTTGGTGGATAATGAATCTATAATATATGAAAGTTTAATTGTAATCATTACATTATGGTAAATAATGAAATTTAACACTATATGCTAATTTTTTGAGAAGGACCTGTATTCAGGAGCACTGGAAGTAGATGAACTCACACTTTTAGCCATTTCTCTGACAGTAAAGAAGTAGTCTTTGTGGACAGGACAGACGAGCCATCACTTTTCTCCGGTGCTAGTACCCCTTTCTGGGCACAATGGGCTCAATCATTTATGCAATTACAATCGAACTAGTAAGATAAAGCATCTGCCAGGCGGCGCTGGCACTTTATCTCCGGATCAGACAAGAATTAGCCATCCTGGTAGAGCCTTGCTTCATGCAATGGCAGCTGTGACTGTCCAAAATGGGGGGATTCATCCACAGCGTCCATAGCGAGGTGAACCCTACAGGTCAGTCCGTTTACGGAACATTTCCTAATTATCACATTCAATGTCATGCCTCCATTCATTTAGTGGCAAAGCCAGTGATTCCCAGCCCTGGACTGGTAATGACAGCAGAGGAGTATTTACGGCCTGGATCTCAGAATCACGGACATGGCATCCAGTACTTGTGGAGCCCAATCATTAAGTAGTGGGACTGTGATTCATTGACATGGAACAATCTTATTACACTATTGACAAAATTGGTCTCCGGACAATTTTTAATGTTTTCATAATTTAATTAGCCTTGAGACATCAGATGACAAGCGCATAAATGAAACCGTCTAATTTATTGCATTTTTACTAAATACAATGCCCAACTTTCCTCAGGCTCCTGACACCCTGCATTATATTCTCCACCAAACTGTGTCATATGTAATAATCTTGTTAGCCGTCTCTCATCTGGCACCGCTTGTTAACGAGAGACATTCTTGGCACCTTAGACCTGGCGGATTTTTTTTTTTTTTATCTGCATTCAGACCCAGTGGAAGGACGGAGACATTTATAGAGTGCATGCTTCAGAACACACATGAAAAATGGCGAAAGCCCCCCGTGTCCCAGTCACACGAGCGCTTATAGCCTGACACACACAGGATGATGATTATTACGTCCCGGCCTCAGAGTTTCCCATTCTCATTGCCTACTCATGACCTTGCTTCATTCAGCTATTGCGGACAGGTGAAATATTAAGTGCCCGGGAGAGTAAAATGAATTCAATCAATTTAGTTACCATGGCAACTCCAAACTCTTGAAATTAAGAAAACAGTAATTTGTAAAAATCTATATTACAGTAAGCAATAAATACTATTGTGTAAGACATCCACGGTATGATATAATTATTACAGTCATGCCCAAAGGGACATTTCATTAAAAATCATATATATATATTTCAATGGCTTTAGATAATCAAATACCTCATTTTCAGGTACAGTAATGTAATTTGTGATTTTTATAAAATTAAGAAAAATGTTTTTTTTTTTTCTTTTTGTCTGATCCTGCTACTAAATGCTCCCACTGCAGCGAGTGTAAAGCACAGTATAGGGTTACCTAGTGGCTGTAAATTATTCTACATCAATATGTGACGCAGGAACTAAATTATGGATAAATTAGGAATTACCTTTAGCTGAAGACTTTAACAGAATACATTTGGGATCTCTTTTTTTGCATGTTAAAGTGTAAAAATAAAAAAAAGCATGAAAAAGTTGAAGATTTTTTAGTAAACCGTAAATATTGCGATTTGTTTTGCCGCCCTGTTCGGTATTCCAACTAAAATTGTGTCTGCATCAGACTAAGCCTATGCTTTTTTTTCTGCAGGCAAAACCTGCTCAAAGTAGTGGCTTCAGAAATCAGGTTTTGCTGCAGTTTTTTTGCTGCTTTTTATTTTGTCTTATAAAGCTTAGTTCTCCCCAAAAAGGTTTTTGCACCAAAAATGCAGCAAAACTTGTTACCAGTGTTTTTACTGAGTTTTTAGACTTGCTGCTTTAGAGGGGTGCAAAAACGCTGAAAGAAGTGACAAGCTGCAGTTTGCAAAAAACACAGCCATTTTCCAAATCAGGCAGGTAAAAATAGCAATGTGTGGGCATAAGAATTCTGAAATTTCATTGCCTTTGCTGGCACTGTAAAACGCAGCTTAAAATTTGCATACATTTAAAAAAAAAAAAAAAATGCAATGTGTGAACATAGCCTAACAACGGTTTGGCATATGTATTATAGTTTGATCAGCAATTAGGCTAAACTGTAGTGGAAATCTATAGTATGGGAGACAAGTGTGACAACTAAGTTTTTTTTTTAAGGCTGTGCCATGTGAATATATTTCAATTAAATGTTCTGTTGACGACTCAGCATTTAAAGAGGTTCTGTCAATTATACAGGCGCATCTCACAAAATTAGAATATCATCAAAAAGTTAATTTATTTCAGTTCTTCAATACCAAAAATGAAACTCATATATTAGTCATTACAAATAGAGTAATGTTAATGATAACCCAAAAGTCATTATCTCAGTAAATTAGAATACTTCATAACAACAGCTTGAAAAAATTATTTTAACAACTGAAATGTTGTCCTACTGAATTGTATGTTCAGTACATTCACTCAACACTTGGTCGCGGCTCCTTTTGCATCAATTACTGCATCAATGCGGCGTGGCATGGAGGCGATCAGCCGGTGGCGCTGCTGAGGGGTTATGGAAGCCCAGGTTGCTTTGATAACCGCCTTCAGCTCATCTGCATTGTTGGGTTTGGTGTCTCATCTTCCTCTTGACAATACTCCATTGTTCTCTATGGGGTTCAAGTCAGGCGAGTTTGCTGCCAATGAAGCACAGTGATACTGTTGTTTATAAACCAATCTGGGCTTCCATAACCCCTCAGCAGTGCCACAGGCTGATCGCCTCCATGCCACGCCGCATTGATGCAGTAATTGATGCAAAAGGAGCCCGACCAAGTATTGAGTGCATTTACTTAACATACATTTCAGTAGGACAACATTTCTGATATTAAAATCATTTTCAAGCTGGTGTTATAAAGTATTCTAATTTACTTAGATAATGACTTTTGGGTTTTCATCGGCTGTAAGCCATAATCATCAACATTAACTGAAATAAACACTTGAAATAGATCACTCGGTTTGTAATGACTCTATATAATATGTGAGTTTCACTTTTTATATTAAAGAACTGAAATAAATTAACTTTTTGATGATATTCTAATTTTGTGAGATGTACCTATGTTATCTCCTATAAAGAGGGTGATGAATACCTAAATTGATCACTATGAACCCAAACATCCCAATAATGAGGCTATACAGGCTGAGCATTTACATCTCAATATTATTGATTTTCAGTGGGACTTTTGGAGAAAGTCGAATACTGTGTTCAGCATTTTCAGGCAGTCCTATAGAGGATGAATGAAGTGGAGCTGAGAACCTCCGCTACTTTCAGGTGAGGCTTCAAGCATCTCTGGGGATCACAGTGGAGAAACGCCCCAGCAATCAGTGTTCCCCCTATCCAATAGCTAAGGGTCTAACTTGTATTTAACTTGTGTAGTTTGTATTTGACCTTGGAGGCTGCTGAGCTCCTTCTAGTCCTCTGATTGCCCTCCTGTCATCCCGTATACACAGGCTTTCCCCTGTTCTCTCCCTTTTCATTGCTTATCATTGCAGAAAAGTCTTACTGTATGTTCAAGTCCTGTATTTGCTGTATGTGCCAAGAAAGCTATCGGCATATATATGTCAAATGTGTCCATAAAACCCAAAATATGCTAAGTGGTTCACTTTTTGCATGTACCTGACTGACATACTTTAATATCCAAAAATGCCTCTACACCAAATCCAAAGTGTTCATTTTTTCCACTTCCACTAAAAATAGTACAAAAGGGCTAGTGTATATTAGTATACTATTTTCACTACACAGAATAGCGTAATAGACTAGTTATTCTCTGCAGAGACATTCCACAAATTAATCGGTAGCAGATTATACTTTATTCCTATACAGTGTGATGAAGTTTTCTGCCAGACATATATGTCTGGATATCCTCTCAGTGTATTCCTCCAACACACTACTCATACTTGATGTGAACAGAGTCTTATTGCCAATCTGATAATAGCATTATTATTACTCTGTTATGGATAGCCGTACAGATTTGAGATGAAAGTACAACCAGTGATATAAAGGCAACACTTCCCAGAGTATAAATCACTAGACAAGGATCAATAAAAAGTAAGCAATACATTGAATTTGTTAAATTACTTAGTGTTTATAGAAGTTTGATATGTCAGTAGTAAGATGTTGATCCGAGGCGGATGTGCTCATGCTCTATAACATACTTGATAACAATGATGCATAATTTAAATCCTTAGAAGGTTGGTCCAGTACCTAAAATGTCCTTTCTAAATATCTATTTTTACACCCTAACAACTTTTTAATTTAGCTTTAGTATACAGTACCCTACACTTCCCCTATCCTGCTAATCCTTAAATGTGTTTTTTTTTTAACTTCACTTAATGTGACATTTTGTTTGACAGGAGTCAAAAACATGACTTCACAGGAAGCTGGGGCTGCACTCACTTCCCCACAGTGTCTATCACCCCTCCTGGAAAAGGACGTCATCAGGGGGTGGCACCCCACTCAAACAAATTGTCAACAGGGGGCGGCACCATCCTTAAGTGAATCGTTATCAGTGGTAGTAACAAAAGCTGTGTCAGTATCATCATCACCCCCTGATGACGATTCATTTGACAGCGGTGCTAGAAGCCAAGGCGCGGCGCTAGTGTCAGTCACTGCTTCTATCTCTGCCCCCTGATAATGTCTTGTTTAACAGTTAGAAGGCGCAGAGACAGAAGCAGAGTGCTGATGCTGCAGTCGCCTCTCGCTCAGCTTCAATCTGCCTCGTGGAACCAGGAGATCTTCAGAGGATGTTGATGCAAGAAACCGTAGTAATTGCAGCGCTTCCCGCGATGATCTGTTCCATAAGGGGCGATGCTGCAGGGAAGTAAGTGCAGCCCCAGCCTCCAGTGATGTCCCGTTTAGTGAAGTAAAATAAACATATTTAGGGATTTGCTTGATAGGGAGAAGTGTAGGGCATTTTCTAATAAAGATAATAACATAAGGGGTGCAGTATGAGGAGATAATGGTAAAAGAGGATGTGGATGGTCAGTATGTGGTGGTGAAATGTAAAATAAATGGAGTGTTGATGTGTATAGCGGCAATGTATATTCCGCCCCCATACTCAAGTAAGAAGATAAGAGAGGTGCTGGAGAGGGTAGAGCGTTGGGGACCGTTACCAGCTCTAATTATTGGCGATCTTAATAATATCTGTGATGACTTTTGGGACAAAAACAAAAATCCCCAGAATAGAACAGGGGGACATATCACTACGTTTGGGACCTATGTCCGGGAAGTAGGTATGATTGATTTATGGAGAGTTAGACATATTGGGGAAATGACGTACTCCTGCTACTCGCCAGCTCATGGTACTTTGTCTAGGATTGACTTGGCGCTGGGTAACTGTTTACTGGACACGATGGTAGGGGAGGTGAGATATTTGCCTAGGGCTCTTTCAGACCATAGTCCAGTTGAGGTGGAATTTCGGCCGGTGGGGACACGGATCGGGAGCAGGAAGGAGTGGAAGATTCACCATAATTGGCTACACAGTATGGACTTGGAAAAGATAAAGAAGGAGTTGGTGGAATTTTTTGAGATCAACGAGGGAAGTGTAGATGTTCTTACTGTGTGGGAAGCCATGAAGGCGTACTTGAGGGGACTGCTGTTCAGGGATATTAGCAGGTGTAAGAGGAAATCGAGAGAGACAGAGAGGTTGGCGGTTGAAGGGCTGAGGATAGCCGAAGATGAGATGGTGATAGCGGGTACTCCGGAAGCTGGGAGGAGGCTAAAGGCAGCTCAGAGTCAGTTGGAGGAGGTATTGCTCAGTAAGGCTGAAAGGAAGAGGGAATTCATGAATCTGGCTTTTTACCAGGAGGGCGAATCTGTGGGTCATTTGCTATCGATGGTGGCTTCTGCCCAGAGAAACACTTCCCTTGTTCATTCTTTGGTATCGGGGAGCGGTGTGGCTGTCTCTGAGACTTCAGAGATTTTGGACATTTTTGCGGATTTTTATGCGGACCTATATTCCTCTCAGGTAGATGGGTCGGTGGAGGACACGGTGGCGTTCCTTGAGGAATTGGAGCTCCCAAGGCTGAGTGACATAGATAGAGAAGATTTGGAAGCTCCCATTACGGAGGAGGAATTGGGTCGGGCACTGCAGTCTATGGCTAATGGGAAGGCACCTGGCGTAGATGGATTTCCTGCTGAAATTTATAAAAACTTTGGGGAAGTGCTGATCCCTAAATTAAGGGTACTTCTGGAGGAGGCTAGGAGTGGCGGTCGTCTACCGGCATCTATGCGGGAGGCCATAATAGTGGTGATTCCTAAGGAGGGGAAGGACCCAACACAGCCGGATTCATATCGGCCAATCTCCTTGCTTACTACAGACGTTAAACTTCTGGCTAAGGTGTTGGCGATGAGGTTGACAAGTGTTATTTCCAGCCTGGTGCACTCAGACCAGTCCGGCTTTATGCCTGATCGGTCCACTGCGATCAACTTACGAAGGCTGTATATGAATTTGCAACTCAGATCCGACAACTGTGGCCAGAGAGTTATTGCATCTTTAGACGCTCATAAGGCGTTCGATAGTGTGGAGTGGGGATATCTCTGGCAGGTGCTCCGGAGTATGGTGTTTGGGCCGCAGTTCATATCCTGGATTCGACTGATGTACTCGATGCCGATGGCTAGGGTTAGGGTAAATGGGGAGTTATCACGGACCATACAACTGGCTAGAGGGACGAGACAGGGGTGTCCGCTCTCTCCTCTTTTGTTTGCTCTGGCTGTGGAACCACTGGCTGCTAAGCTTCGACGGTCTGATGAGGTGACTGGGTTTAAATATGGGATGATTGAAGAAAGGGTGGCGTTGTATGCGGATGACATTCTGCTATTTCTGGCTGACCCGGGTACGTCCTTGGAGGGAGCCATTGGGATTATTGAGCGTTTCGGATCGGTGTCGAGACTTAGGATAAACTGGAGTAAGTCTGTCTTGTTTAAAGGGAACCTGTCACCCCGTTTTTTGAGATTGAGATATAAATACTGTTAAATAGGGCCTGCGCTGTGCGTTACTATAGTGTATGTAGTGTACCCTGATTCCCCACCTATGCTGAGAAATACATTACCAAAGTCGCTGTTTTCGCCTGTCAATCAGGCTGGTCTGGTCAGGTGTGCGTGGTGACATCGCTCTTTTCTTCCCCAGCTTTCCGTTGGTGGCGTAGTGGTGTGCGCATGTCCAAGTTCCGAATTCCCTGCGCGAACGTGAAGAAACAGCGCGCGATCTGCGCTGTTATCCCTTTCATCGGTGGGGGCGGCCATCTTCCTGGGGCCGCGCGTGCGCAGACGGAGTGCTCTGCTGCACGGGGCTTCAGGAAAATGGCCGCGGGATGCCGCGCGTGCGCATTAGAGATCGCGGCGGCCATTTTCCCAAAGCCGAGTTTGCATCTCGGCTTTGGGAAAATGGCTGCCGCGATCTCTAATGCGCAAGCGCGGCATCCCGCGGCCATTTTCCTGAAGCCCCGTGCAGCAGAGCACTCCGACTGCGCACGCGCGGCCCCAGGAAGATGGCCGCCCCCACCGATGAAAGGGATAACAGCGCAGATCGCGCGCTGTTTCTTCACGTTCGCGCAGGGAATTCGGAACTTGGACATGCGCACACCACTACGCCACCAACGGAAAGCTGGGGAAGAAAAGAGCGATGTCACCACGCCCACCTGACCAGACCAGCCTGATTGACAGGCGAAAACAGCGACTTTGGTAATGTATTTCTCAGCATAGGTGGGGAATCAGGGTACACTACATACACTATAGTAACGCAGAGCGCAGGCCCTATTTAACAGTATTTATATCTCAATCTCAAAAAACGGGGTGACAGGTTCCCTTTAAGGTGGATGATGATGGTGGGGAGCCACTGGAGGATGGGCGACTGGAGGTGACTAGCCAATTTAAGTACCTTGGAATATGGGTATCTTTGCCTGTTACTGACTATATACATAGAAATCTGACTCCAATCTTAGGTGTTCTTAAAGCGAAAGCGGATGCTTGGCTTAAACTGCATTTATCTGTGGTAGGTAGGGTGAATCTTATTAAAATGATTTTGATGCCAAAAATACTGTATATTCTTCATAATGCGCCAGTTTGGATACCACGCGGGAGATTTAGACAGATTAACTCTCTGTTCAGGAATTTGATATGGGGGAGACAGCATCCGCGTATCAAACTGGAGACACTTCAGCGACCCAAGGAAGATGGGGGATTGGCATTGCCTAACCCTGAAATATATTTTCTTGCAGCCCAGAGTCAGCATTTAAAAGGCTGGGCGCATGAAGGGTCATCTGGGGCGGTACAGCGGCTGATGGAAGTGGTGACAAAAAGAAGGCCAGTGGTACAATGTTTGGAGGATGGATCCCTGGGGGCTCTGAGGAAATTATACCCGACTGTGTTGTTGATACGCAGGCTGTGGGGTAGGCTGAGACATATACGGGGGGTCACGGATTTGACTAGATTCTCACCGCTATGGCATAACAGCAACTTACAGGAGTTTGAGGCACTGGGGGTACTGACAGAATGGCAGGTCAAAGGGATTCAGTTCGTGTATCAAATAATTGAGCGAGGTGAATTGAAATCATTTTCCCAATTACAGGCAGAATTTGGTCTTGGGACTGTGGGGGAATTTCAGTATTTGCGGATGAGGCATGCTTTTGGAGCTCAGAGTAGAAACGGAGGTATTGGAATTCAGAGGGATATAGTACTGGAGTATGTGTGTAATGAAGGGACTACTGGGGGAGTCATATCTACTTTGTATAAAGATCTGTTGCACACTTTCCTATTGGGGTTTCCAATAATGGCGAGAGCTAAGTGGGAGAGGGATCTGGGTCCAATGGAGAATGAGACTTGGGAGTCGGTGCTAGAATGGGTCCCACGATTGTCACTGAGCGAACCGTATAGACTGTCACAGCTCTATGTGATACACAGGGTTTATAAGTCACCGATGGTGCTATATAAGGCTGGTTTGCGTGATGATTCTGAATGCCCGAGGTGTAAAACTGCAGATGCTGATATACTCCATATGATGTGGACGTGTCCGAGACTGGCTGCTTTTTGGGTGGTAGTTTTGAGTCGTATGGAAGGTGCGTATGGATGTAAGGTGCCAAGGGATCCACTTGTGTGCTTGTTGGGATGTGTGGATGAGATTGGAGTGGATAACAACCTAAAGATAGCTATTGCCAGATTGTTATACATGGCTAGGAAGGTAATAGCTCGAAATTGGATTAGGGAAGAACCGCCGTCAAGAGGAGAGTTCCTCCAGTATGTGAAGCAGGGCCTGACACTGGAAAAGGGGTTTTAAAAAAAAAGAGGGAAAATCGAAATGTTCAATAAAATGTGGTCTCCGTGGATTGCTATGGGATAGGGGTATTATAGAGGGAGAGTTAATTAAGGTTCCTAATTAATGGTAATGTTAAATGTGGCCTATATTATTGGCCGAGGGATTAGATAGTATATTGGTCTAATGATGGAAGTGCTAAGCAAGGTGAGCTGCTTTGTTGGGTGGGGTTGGGGGGTGGTGGGATTGAAGGGGAATGTTTGAAGGGGGGGAAAAAGCTTTGTATTGAAAATGAGAATGTAACATGTCATTTATCTTGTTATTCTTAATAAAAATTTATTTGAATAAAAAAAAAAAAAGTTAATAACATAAGTGGTTAAGGTGTAAAGATACAGTGCCTTGCGAAAGTATTCAGCTCCCTGGAACTTTTCAACCTTTTCCCACATATCATGCTTCAAACATACAGATAATAAATGTAAATTTTTGGTGAAGAAGCAACAACAAGTGGAACACAATTGTGAAATTGAACGAAATTTATTGGTTATTTTACATTTTTGTGGAAATTCAAAAACTGAAAAGTGGGGCGTGCAATATTATTCGGCCCCTTTAACTTAATACTTTGTTGCGCCCCTTTTGCTGCGATTACAAGTCTCTTGGGGTTTGTCTCTATCAGTTTTGTACATGGAGAGACTGAAATTCTCGCCCGTTCTTCCTTGGCAAACAGCTCGAGCTCAGGTAGGTTTGATGGAGATCGTTTGTGAACAGCAGTTTTCATCTCTTTCCACAGATTCTCGATTGGATTGAGGTCTGGACTCTGACTTGGCCATTCTAACACCTGGATACGTTTATTTGTGAACCATTCCATTGTAGATTTTGCTTTCTGTTTAGGATCATTGTCTTGTTGGAAGACAAATCTCCGTCTAGTCTCCGGTCTTTTGTAGACTCCAACAGGTTTTCTTCAAGAATGGTCCTGTATTTGGCTCCATCCATCTTCCCATCAATTTTAACCATCTTTCCTGTCCCTGCTGAAGAAAAGCAGGCCCGAACCATGATGCTGCCACCACCATGTTTGACAGTGGGAATGGTGTGTTCAGGGTGATGAGCTGTGTTGCCTTTACGCCAAACATATCATTTGGCATTGTTGCCAAAAAGTTCAATTTTGATTTCATTTGACCAGAGCACCTTCTTCCACATGTTTGGTGTCTCCCAGGTGGCTTGTTGCAAACTTTAAACAACACTTTTTATGGATATGTTTGAGAAATGGCTTTTTTCTTGCCACTCTTCCATAAAGGCCAGATTTGTGCAGTGTATGACTGATTGTTGTCCTATGGACAGACTGTCCCACCTCAGCTGTAGATCTCTGCAGTTCATCCAGCGTGATCATCGGCCTCTTGGCTGCATCTCTAATCAGTCTTCTCCTTGTTTGAGATGAAAGTTTAGAGAGACGGCCGGGTCTTGGTAGATTTGCAGTGGTATGATAATCCTTCCATTTCAATACGATCGCTTGCACAGTGCTCCTTGGGATGTTTAACGTTTTGGAAATCATTTTGTATCCAAATTCAGCTTTAAACTTCTCCACAACAGTATCATGGACCTGCCTGTTGTGTTCCTTGGTCTTCATGATGTTCTCTGTGCTTCACACAGAACCCTGAGACTATCACAGAGCAGGTGCATTTATACAGAGACTTGATGACACACAGGTGGATTATATTTATCATCATTAGTCATTTAGGACAACATTGGATCATTCAGAGATCCACAATGAACTTCTGGAGGGAGTTTGCTGCACTGCAAGTAAAGGGGCCGAATAATATTGCACGCCCCACTTTTCAGTTTTTGAATTTCCACATGGAATCCAAGTCGCTGATTGGTCGTGGCAAAACACCCACGGACCATTGCCATGACCAATCAGCGATGGGCACAGTCCGGAACAAAATGGCCGCTCCTTACTCCCTGCAGTCAACGCCCGCACCGTACTCCCCTCCCGATCACCGCTCACACAGGGTTAATTCCGGCGGTAACGGACCGCGTTATGCTGTGGGTAACTCACTCCGTTACCGCCGCTATTAACCCTATGTGTCCTCAACTTTTTACTATTGATGCTGCTTATGCGGCATCAATAGTAAAAAATGTAATGTTAAAAATAATAATAAAAAAAACCTGCTATACTCACCCTCCGTTGTCCGCTGAGCCGCTCGCGCCGGACGCCATCTTGCATTCCCAGCGATGCATTGTGAAATTACCCAGAAGACTTAGCGGTCTCATGAGACCGCTAAGTCATCTGGGTAATTTCGCAATGCATCCTGGGAACGGAATATGGCGGCAGCCGCGCGCATATCGCCGGCGCTTCGGTGGATCCCAGGAGTTGAGTATACAACAATTTTTTATTTTAATTATTTTTTTTAACAGGGATATGGTGCCCACACTGCTGTATACTACGTGGGCTGTGTTAGATACCGCGTGGCTGCTATATACTACATAGGCAGTGTTATATATTCCGTGAGCTGTGTGATATACTCTGTGGGCTGTGCTATATATTACGTGGCCACTGTATATACTGCGTGGGCAGTGTTATATACTATGTGACTGGGCAATATACTACGTGGCTCTGTGCTGTATACTACGTTACTGGGCAATATACTACGTGGCTGGGCAATATACTACGTGACTGGGCAATATACTACGTGACTGGGCAATATACTACGTGGCTGGGATATACTACGTGGCTGGGCAATATACTACGTGGCTGGGCAATATACTACGTGGCTGGGCAAAATACTACTTGACTGGGCAATATACTATGTGGCTGTGCAAAATACTACGTGACTGGGCAATATACTACATGGCTGTGCAATATACTACGTGACTGGGCAATATACTACGTGGCTGGCCAATATACTATGTGACTGGGCAATATACTACGTGACTGGGCAATATACTACGTGGCTGGGCAAAATACTACGTGACTGGGCAATATACTATGTGGCTGGGCAAAATACTACGTGACTGGGGAATATACTACATGGCTGTGCAATATACTATGTGACTGGGCAATATACTACGTGACTGGGCAATATACTATGTGGCTGGGCAAAATACTACGTGACTGGGGAATATACTACATGGCTGGCCAATATACTATGTGACTGGGCAATATACTACGTGACTGGGCAATATACTATGTGGCTGTGCAATATACTACGTGACTGGGCAATATACAACATAGCTGGACAATATACTACGTGACTGGCCAATATAGTACGTGACTGGGCAATATACTACATGGCTGTGCAATATACTACGTGACTGGGCAATATACTACATGGCTGTGCAATATACTACGTGACTGGGCAATATACTACATGGCTGTGCAATATACTACGTGACTGGGCAATATACTACATAGCTGGGCAATATACTACGTGGCTGGGCAATATACTACGTGACTGGGAAATATACTACGTGACTGGGAAATATACTACATATCTGGGCAATATACTACGTGGCTGGCCAATATACTACGTGGCTGGGCAAAATACTACGTGACTGGGCAATATACTATGTGGCTGGGCAAAATACTACGTGACTGGGGAATATACTACATGGCTGTGCAATATACTATGTGACTGGGCAATATACTACGTGACTGGGCAATATACTATGTGGCTGGGCAAAATACTACGTGACTGGGGAATATACTACATGGCTGGCCAATATACTATGTGGCTGGCCAATATACTACGTGACTGGGCAATATACTATGTGGCTGTGCAATATACTACGTGACTGGGCAATATACTATGTGGCTGGGCAAAATACTACGTGACTGGGGAATATACTACATGGCTGGCCAATATACTATGTGGCTGGCCAATATACTACGTGACTGGGCAATATACTATGTGGCTGTGCAATATACTACGTGACTGGGCAATATACAACATAGCTGGACAATATACTACGTGACTGGCCAATATAGTACGTGACTGGGCAATATACTACATGGCTGTGCAATATACTACGTGACTGGGCAATATACTACATGGCTGTGCAATATACTACGTGACTGGGCAATATACTACATGGCTGTGCAATATACTACGTGACTGGGCAATATACTACATGGCTGTGCAATATACTACGTGACTGGGCAATATACTACATGGCTGTGCAATATACTACGTGACTGGGCAATATACTACATGGCTGTGCAATATACTACGTGACTGGGCAATATACTACATAGCTGGGCAATATACTACGTGGCTGGGCAATATACTACGTGACTGGGAAATATACTACATATCTGGGCAATATACTACGTGGCTGGCCAATATACTACGTGGCTGGACAATATTCTACGTGGCTGGGCAATATACTATGTGGCTGGGCAATATACTATGTGGCTGGACAATATACTACGTGGCTGTGCAATATACTACGTGACTGGGCAATATACTACGTGACTGGCCAATATACTATGTGACTGGGCAATATACTACGTGACTGGGCAATATACTATGTGGCTGTGCAATATACTACGTGACTGGGCAATATACTACGTGACTGGGCAATATACTACGTGACTGGCCAATATACTATGTGACTGGGCAATATACTACGTGACTGGGCAATATACTACATGGCTGTGCAATATACTACGTGACTAGGCAATATACTACGTGGCTGGCCAATATACTACGTGGCTGGGCAATATACTACGTGGACATGCATATTCTAGAATACCCGATGCGTTAGAATCGGGCCACCATCTAGTGTCTAATAAATGCAGGTCCGACATCTGTAACCCGCACTTATCTCTTTCAAGCATAGGACCTGGTTGCCAAAGGTGGCCATGCTGGTTCTGTTTGGTTTTCAGGACTTGGGTTTCTCTTACATTACTGAAGCGCTTGTCTTGCTAATTACTGATTGTACCAGCAGCACTTCGGTCCCCTGAACTATATGGGGGAATACAGGTGAAGCAGCAAAAGTTATTGAAATAAATGCAACAGTGATTAAAAATCTGTTTATGCTCCGGCTGCTGCGACCCAAAGTGTAAGAAGTCATTCAGTGTAACAAATGTCCAGTACGACATACAAGACTTCTAGAAACCTACACTGCCGTCTATGCTTCACTTATACAGAGTTTACCAGGAATGAATTGTCTGCCTTCTGATATTATTCATTCTTGTTACAGTATATTCACTAAAATGTGGTGAGCTCTCGAATCCCAAGTGGCTAATTCTCCTTGCGACAACCCTTTGAATGACACTTGTCACTCTTGATAAGTGTGGGATTACAAAAAAGAAATATGCTTCACAGCGAAGCGTTGATTCTTTAATTGAGCAATTCCAGGGCCTATAAAACAACATTATATCACAAAATAAATCTATATATTACAGGTCTTTTATGGTGAGTGATGTAGACGTCCTCTCGGTGCTTTATTAAACACTTGTCCTACGCAAAGAAAGTTTACATTTTCATGGCAGTGTCAGCCTAGGTGGTGCTGTTGTAGCCTCTTGTTTCGAGGGTCCTCTGCAGAATGTATTTGTAACTTGGCTGTGATTATCTGTCTTATGTATTTACAGGCAGTGGTTTTACTTATTTCCTGGTCAGACAATTAAGCGGTTAGTGAAGAACTGCAGTAATGTTGAGGCCAGCTATTGGCTTCCACTGTAACGTGGTGAGACCACACATGATCATCTGCAGGGAAATACACAGATCCCAATGGAGAGCGGCAATGCTAGAACACTGGGGGAATAAACAGGTGAGAATGTTGTTTTTCTATATATACAGTACAGACCAAAAGTTTGGACACACCTTCTCATTTAAAGCTTTTTCTGTATTTTCATGACTATGAAAATTGTACATTCACACTGAAGGCATCAAAACTATGAATTAACACATGTGGAAATATATACTTAACAACAAAGTGTGAAACAACTGAAAGTACGTCTTATAGTCTAGGTTCTTCAAAGTAGGCACCTTTTGCTTTGATGACTGCTTTGCACACTCTTGGTATTCTCTTGATGAGCTTCAAGAGGTAGTCACCGGGAATGGTTTTCACTTCACAGGTGTGCCCTGTCAGGTTTAGTAAGTGGGATTTCTTGCCTTATAAATGGGGTTGGAACCATCAGTTGTGTTGAGCAGAAGTCTGGTGGATACACAGCTGATAGTCCTACTGAATAGACTGTTAGGCCGGCTTCACACTTGCGAGTTTTACGGACGTAAGAGCGCAGAAACTACGTCCGTAAAACTCGCAAAAAATACGGCACAATTATTCTCTATGCCTCTGCTCCTATCTGCCGTATTTTACTGATCAGTATTATACGGCTTTCTACGGCCGTACAAAATCGCAGCATGCTGCGTTTGTCACCGTACTGCGCAAGAAATACGCCAATGAAAGTCTATGGAAGCGTGAAAAATACGGATTACACACGGACAAGCAGTGTGACTTGCGAGAAATACGCAGCGCTGTTAGAGAGAAAAGCCGGCAATTCAGTGCGGTGTACAGTAAAATCACACTGACAGCTTACAGTAGAATAGGTAGAATAAATGTGTACACATAGAATAGGTATATATATATATATGTATATATATATATATATATATATATATATATATATGTCAGTGAGACACATATATGTATATATAATTGTGACGCCCAGGAGACCGGGATACCCAGCACCGGACCAATGGAGTCTGTCTCTTGAGGGGGATGTCACGGGTGGCTTGACCCGGTGCTGTGGCCTCAGGCAATGCACAGTGTAAGGGGTATCGTGAGGGGACAGGCACTTACTTGATCAGCAGCAGGTTCTCCCAGCGGTGACGATCCCAATCCTGGATAGATGGCTATTGTCCAAATGAAAGACTGAGGCACTGAAACGTTTAACCAGTTTACTTTAACATAAAAGGATTTACAACCAGTCCTGTCACCGGAGTCTGTATGGGAACTCTGAGTTACTTTGACCCTGCCGGGGTCTTCGCCTCTTATTGTGCGCAATTTCTGTGTGGCCCTGCTGCTGTATGTGAACTGGCTGCCGGCCCAATCTGTCCCCTCCGGGTCCTGGTTCGACGGGCAACCCGAGTCCTTTTATCGGTTTACCCCCTCTGGGAGTACCGCTGAACTCTGTGTCTGTTGCTGCGTCCGGCCCTAGTGAAGCTGATATCACCTCACGTTTTTCCGGTTGCTGTATTATATATAATGAATACAGCCACGGATCCGGTATCCGTCTTTGCGCCTGTTCTGGGTAGTGATTAATGCTACCCGGTTCTCACAATGTCCTTTTTCTCTATCCCTCTTCTCCTCAGGCCGGTGATTTAGGCCTGGTAACAGTCACAGGGCTGTTAGAGATTCAACTGTATGACCTCTCACTATCAGCTCCTTGGCCCAACTGCCATTTCTTCTCTCAGACCAGAATGGATCAAGGGGAGTCTCTGGAGCTCCCCCTTCTGGTCGGAGGTGGTAGTGCAGTCTTGCTATTTTAGTATTTGTACTTACTGTCAGTAACTATTTTTGTGGTAAATACCCCTAGGGGTGCCACATTCCCCCTTAGTTAAGAACAGTACTCCGGGACTGTGGGACAATAACATTTTGAAATAACAATTAATATGTACAGAGTCTTAAAAATGAAAAGTTACAAAAACCACTCAAGGAAACAAAAATAGAGTTCTGTAAAAAGTCACTTCAAATAGCGTCCATTAATACAGTTCTATCCTTAAAGGTATTAGGAACGGCACTGTACTTAGTGTCCAGGAATTTAGTTCCATTTTTCCAACGGAGTTATCAATATAAAGTCTAAAGAAAGTTCAAAAAGAGCAAAAAGCAAAGTTCAAAAAGCAGTCTTTCCGGAGCTTTGATTTAGTGCCTCCGGGCTGATAAAAAGTTCAAGAATATGCAATAAGTTCATACAGACAAGTCTCTGTAGGCACTGGGCTTAAACGTTGCAGACTGATAGCAATGACTATACTACATTTTCTGTTTAACTATATACGGCATAACATATATACAATTCACATTATGAGCTTTATAGTTGGTAATCTGCATACCTGGCCGGTAATTGACCCTGGGTACTACGCTGTGATCTACGTAATAGCGGTGTCTCTTCATGTGGTGTACTACTGTCTACTGCGGATGTAGTATCTGCCCGCTCTGCTAAAGATAATTCCACGACTATGGAGTTGGCAAGTCCACCGTCAATGGGATTACTCTGACCAGGAATCTGTTCTTCCTGGCCTGGAACCTCCTGTAGTACGGGGTCAGCCTCTTCCTGTCTTGGGACTTCTGGTATTGGGTTCGGTGTTGGGTAAAAGGCCACCATGGGAACCACTACTGCACCATGGTATGTTAGTAGGGTTTTGGGAAAGTCTCCTATACAGGTGTGATACACTTCCTCTTCTTTTTCCTTTACTGGTTGAACCTGTATGGGTTGAATAACTTCTGGTTCTGGCTGGACAACGTCTGGCTCTTTCAATGCTTCCGGACATAATTTAAGATTGTCTCTTGACACTAGTACAGATGTTAAGCCTCCGTTTTTGCTAATGAGACACATTTTAGGATTATCCACTCTTGTTGGTAAAACTGTGTAGGGTACGGCTTCCCACTGATTGTCCAGTTTATTGGTTCGACGATTTCTCTTGAGCACTTGGTCACCCGGTCTTAATGGGGTCGCTAGAGCATTCTGGTTGAAAGTTCGCTCTTGTCTTTCTCTAGTTTGCTGAAGGCTTCTTTCCACACTCTCTTGCACTTGGCGATACTGCTTTTGCCGTATGATATCCCAATTGGAGTCTTGAACTTCTGCGTCTGGTTTCAGAATTCCCATTTCTAGATCGATTGGTAATTGGCCGGGTCTTGCACGCATAAGGTAAGCTGGGGTGCAGTTGGTGGAGCTCACCGGGACATGATTATACAGATCCACCAAGTGAGGCAATTTCTCTGGCCCTTGATTCCTTTCTGTCTCAGGTAAAGTCTTTAGTAGGTCTATTACAATATGGTTCATCTTCTTGCATAAGCCGTTTGTTTGTGGATGATAGGCCGTCGTCCGGATCTTTTTGCAACCATACATATTACAGAATTCTCTGAAGATCTCTGATTCAAAGGCTGTACCTTGGTCGGTGAGAACCTGTTCCGGATATCCATGGGGTCTACAAAAGTACGTTTGGAACGCTTTGGCTGCTGTTTTTGCTGTCAGATCTTTTACGGGTACTACTACCAAGAAACGTGAATAATGGTCCATGATGGTCAAGGCATAGACATAGCCGGACCGGCTTGGTGTCAACTTCACGTGGTCCATGGCTACAAGTTCAAGTGGTTGTTTGGTGATTATGGGCTGCAGTGGTGCTCTTTGGTTCTTTTGATCGTTTCTTCTGAGGTTGCACGGGCCACAATTTCTGCACCACTGTTCGATTGATTTTCTCATCCCGACCCAATAAAATCTTTCTCTTAGAAGTACTTCTAACTTTTTCCAACCGAAGTGACCAGCACCATTATGGTAAGCTTCGAGGACCATCTTCACATCTTGTTTAGGCACAATAATCTGCCAAACCAATTCATGTTTATTCATGTCAATAAAGGGGATGGGAGAACTACAATACCCAGATAGATTAGCGAAATTAGGATTATTTAGTCTAGAAAAAAGACGACTGAGGGGTGATCTAATAACCATGTATAAGTATATAAGGGGACAATACAAATATCTCGCTGAGGATCTGTTTATACCAAGGAAGGTGACGGGCACAAGGGGGCATTCTTTGCGTCTGGAGGAGAGAAGGTTTTTCCACCAACATAGAAGAGGATTCTTTACTGTTAGGGCAGTGAGAATCTGGAATTGCTTGCCTGAGGAGGTGGTGATGGCGAACTCAGTCGAGGGGTTCAAGAGAGGCCTGGATGTCTTCCTGGAGCAGAACAATATTGTATCATACAATTATTAGGTTCTGTAGAAGGACGTAGATCTGGGGATTTATTATGATGGAATATAGGCTGAACTGGATGGACAAATGTCTTTTTTCGGCCTTACTAACTATGTTACTATGTTACTATGTTACTATGTGTTTTCGGATTGGTGTATCTTCTACAGAGCTTCCCTTGATACAGGAACATTTTGCCTCTCTCTTTCCAGAGTTGATGCGTCTTTTCTGGGGCATCCTCATAGGGATATGCACTTTGCTCAGTCAAGAGTTCCTTCACCAACTTCACAGCCGGATTGCTGTCTTGGGTGTCAGCCCATCTATGGTGTGCTAACGGATTAAAATTCACCTCTTGTTGTTTCTGATAGGTACTTGACTGATGATGTTTTGCCTTGGGACGATGGAAGGCTGGTAGTTCAATTTCTTCAAGCTCCCCCGTTTCCTCTTCTACATCTCTCAAGTGTGGCATCCGGGATAGGGCATCGGCATTTCCATTCTTGCGACCTGCTCGATACTTGATTATGAAGTTGTAATTAGATAACCGGGCTATCCATCGCTGTTCTAACGCACCTAATTTGGCTGTGTCCAGGTGGGTCAACGGATTGTTGTCAGTATAGACAATAAATTCTGCAGCGGCCAGATAGTGTTTGAAACGCTCCTTCACAGCCCAAACTACTGCCAGTAGTTCCAATTTGAAGGAGCTGTAATTTTCTGAATTTCTTTCAGTAGGCCGGAGCTTTCTACTTGCAAAGGCGATGACTTTCTCCCGACCTTCTTGCTTTTGTGACAGCACCGCTCCTAGTCCCACATTACTGGCATCGGTGTAGAGGATGAAAGGTTTATGGTAATCTGGGTATGCCAGAACCTCTTCTCCGGTTAGTGCCTTCTTTAGTTGTTCAAAGGAGTCTTCCCTTTCGTCGTTCCACTGAAAAGGAGGGTTTCGGTTTGAAGGTTTCTTCGTCTGCCCTACCAAGGTGTCTTGCAAGGGTGCTGCCAACTTGGTAAATCCTTTTATAAATCTGCGATAGTAACCCACCAATCCCAGGAATTGTCTCACTTCTTTTGCGCTGGTAGGTCTTGGCCAATCCCTTATGGCGCTTATTTTCTCGGGATCTGGTGCTACTCCCTCCGAACTCACGATGTGTCCCAGGTACTGTACCTTTGGCTTGAGAAGGTGACATTTGGATGGCTTGACTTTCATGCCATACCTGGATAAGGCTTGGAACACTTCTGCCAGGTCTATTAAGTGTTGTTCGTAAGTCTTTGAGTAGACGATCACATCATCTAGGTACAGGAGGACGGTCTCGAAGTTCTTGTGTCCGAGGCAGCATTCCATCAGCCGCTGGAAGGTA
Organism: Ranitomeya imitator; assembly: GCF_032444005.1. NCBI lineage: Eukaryota > Metazoa > Chordata > Amphibia > Anura > Dendrobatidae > Ranitomeya > Ranitomeya imitator. The sequence goes on from NC_091291.1 coordinate 138,642,693, forward strand.
CCGGATGCGTTGCAGAGTCCGAACGGCATGCGATTAAATTCACATAGACCCATTGGTGTGGTGAATGCCGTCTTTTCCTTATCTCTCTCAGCCACAGGGACTTGCCAATACCCGCTTGTTAAGTCTAAGGTGGAAAAATAATTAGCAGATTTCAAAGCAGTTAAGGACTCTTCTATCCTAGGCAAGGGGTAGGCGTCTTTATGGGTGATGTTATTAATCTTCCGGTAGTCTACGCACATTCTCATGGTTCCGTCCTTTTTTTTGACAATCACTAGAGGGGCCGCCCAGGGGCTACAGCTGTCTCTTATTACCCCGGCCTGTTTCATTTCCCTCAGCATATCTTTTGCACATTGATAGTGAGCGGGCGGTATGGGTCTATATCTTTCTTTTATTGGGGGATGGTCACCTGTGGGGATTGTGTGTTCTACCCCTTCTATCCGTCCGAAGTCCAATGGGTGTTTACTGAAGACTTGTTCATATTCCGTCACTAGCCTATACACCCCTTGTTTTTGATGGGTAGGTGTTGAATTTATGCCCACGTGTAGCTGTTGGCACCAATCTTCCATTTCTCCATCTGAGCCATTGCCTTCCACCTGACAGGTTGGTTCTAAGGGCTCAATGGTTGTGATGGCATTGTTGTCAACATTATATAGCTTTGCCATTGTAGCATACCTTGGCAAAGTGACCTCTTCCTCTCCACAGTTCAAAAGTCGTACCGGCACTCGTCCCCGGTGTACCTCGACTATCCCTCGTGCTGTGAGTATAGTGGGCCTGCTGTCGGTGTACACTGGTTCTATTAAGGCTTGATAATCTCGTCCCTTAGTACCAATGGCTGCTCTACACCATACCAGCATTTCTGTTTTTGGTGGGATTACAATAGACGTTGGATCACTTACCCTCACACTGCCGATTTCTCCACCTGCAACTTCTACCTGTTGCCTTAACATCAATACTTTTATTTCCCTCCGGAGAACGCTCTGCTGGCAGGATTGGGCAGTTTCAGCAATTTGCTGTAAGACAGAAATGACTTCGGAAAAGCAGTTCTCTAACACATTCATTCCTATCAATACAGTTGTTTCACAGTTCCGCCGGTCAACATCAACAACAATTATACCCTGTTTCTTCAGTTCTACTTTACCAATCTTTATGGTCATCTCCCTGAATCCTCGTTTCGGTACCAACTTACCATTACTGGCCCATATATCTAGTTCAACATCAGAGGGCCCTTTATCAATATCTGCATCAGCCCAGTACCTCTTATAAAGGATATACGGTATAGATGAAATCTGGGAACCTGTGTCCAGCAAAGCGTTGAGGGGAATTCCGTCCAGCACGATAGGGGTAATGGGTCGTCCTCCGATGTACCTGTCGTGCCAGGGTGTTGGGCCTTGAAAGTTCATTCCTGCGAAGCGGCCCGCATTCCCAGGGGATTCCCGTTTAAATCACAATCTCGTGCAAAGTGGCCCGGCTGCTGGCAATGGCGGCAAATGGGCTGTCCATCCGGTTGGTAGCGGTCGCGGGGTCGTCCTCTCCATGTCGGGTATCTCCGGGGTCTCATCCATGGAACATCCTCTCTACAGTTTGCCAACTCCATCTTGGGTCCTCTCATCTCCTGCATGGTTTTAGCCATTGAAGCAACAACATCAGCTAAAGAGTCAAGCTTTTGTTGAAGAGCCTCATTAGTACTGGGCCCCAGGGGCTTAGCAATGGCCCCAGGGGCTTAGCAATGGCCCCGGACATAGCTGATGTCACTGGTACTCCATGTTGTTGAGGAGCCTCTGCCATGAGTTGCGCAGGCTCCTGATCCCGAGGTGCTTCTGCCAGCTGGAGACGTATAGCGCTCTCCTTTAATTGGGCAAATGTCAATTCAGGGTTCTTAAAAACAAGCATGCTCACATGCCCCCGGTGAGAAGGGGTGTAGAGTCCCTCAATAAATTGATCTCTTAGCAGTTTATCCGCTCCGGTGTTAAAAATGGGTTCAGCCAGTGTAAGTGATTTAAGGGCTTCCTGCAGGTTTAAGGCAAAGTCTCTCACGCCCTCATTAGCTTTTTGTTTGCAATTAAAGAATCGGACTTTAGCTTTGCTGCTGGCAGTGGTTTCAAATGTAGCTTTTAATCCAGCAAATATGCGTTCAACAGTGCCTTTTAGATCAGCTGCCCATGCTGTGACTTCTCGCTTAGCATGGCCACTTAACTGCATCATCAGGAGACTAACACGCTGAACTTCACCCACAGGGAACATGTCAAAATGGGCCAGCATCTTTTCTCTGAAATCGTCAAGGGTATTAGGCTCACCTTCATACATTGGAAGCCATGGGCCACCCGGGGTATATGGCATCAGCACCGGCATGATGGGCGCCACTCCTTGCACCGCTGCGCTGCCGGACTCTCTATTGACACTCTGTCTTTCAGCTGCATTAGCGTTGCCGAGTGCTGCGGCGTCTCCGTGCTGCGACATACTGTGCCCCCTTAGTTAATCCGGACCCTTCCGGTCCTCCGCTTCCGTCGGGATAGTGTAGATTCGTTCCGCTGTGCAGCAGGATCGATTTTCCCCTTGCTCTGATGTCAGAGCGCTCAGCTTGGTGCCGCCCACAATGACACGCCCCCTGCTGCTCCCACCCACCGCGCTCTGTAATGGCGGATTCTGAAGTTTTTCAGTTAGACTGGGGCTCAGGTGATGGCGTAGCTCAATTAACAGTCTCGTGCCTAACGGTTATGAAGTGATTACCTCAGGGGATGGCGGCCATCTTTACTCCATTATAACCAATGGGGAAAAGTCACTTTCAATAGTTTTCAATGGGGAATGGATTTTTCTTTAATAAAGTCAATTTTCAAGATTTTTCATCCCAGTTTTCACAGTTTTGGGCTCCAATCACGGCACACAATACCCGGTATACGGGCTGGCTAGATCCTGTTCGTGACGCCAATTGTGACGCCCAGGAGACCGGGATACCCAGCACAGGACCAATGGAGTCTGTCTCTTGAGGGGGATGTCACGGGTGGCTTGACCCGGTGCTGTGGCCTCAGGCAATGCACAGTGTAAGGGGTATCGTGAGGGGACAGGCACTTACTTGATCAGCAGCAGGTTCTCCCAGCGGTGACGATCCCAATCCTGGATAGATGGCTATTGTCCAAATGAAAGACTGAGGCACTGAAACGTTTAACCAGTTTACTTTAACATAAAAGGATTTACAACCAGTCCTGTCACCGGAGTCTGTATGGGAACTCTGAGTTACTTTGACCCTGCCGGGGTCTTCGCCTCTTATTGTGCGCAATTTCTGTGTGGCCCTGCTGCTGTATGTGAACTGGCTGCCGGCCCAATCTGTCCCCTCCGGGTCCTGGTTCGACGGGCAACCCGAGTCCTTTTATCGGTTTACCCCCTCTGGGAGTACCGCTGAACTCTGTGTCTGTTGCTGCGTCCGGCCCTAGTGAAGCTGATATCACCTCACGTTTTTCCGGTTGCTGTATTATATATAATGAATACAGCCACGGATCCGGTATCCGTCTTTGCGCCTGTTCTGGGTAGTGATTAATGCTACCCGGTTCTCACAATGTCCTTTTTCTCTATCCCTCTTCTCCTCAGGCCGGTGATTTAGGCCTGGTAACAGTCACAGGGCTGTTAGAGATTCAACTGTATGACCTCTCACTATCAGCTCCTTGGCCCAACTGCCATTTCTTCTCTCAGACCAGAATGGATCAAGGGGAGTCTCTGGAGCTCCCCCTTCTGGCCGGAGGTGGTAGTGCAGTCTTGCTATTTTAGTATTTGTACTTACTGTCAGTAACTATTTTTGTGGCAAATACCCCTAGGGGTGCCACATTTTAATATTTTTTCCAGCGCTATACAGCTTGAAAGCCGGTAATTCAATTACCGGCTTTTTCTTTCTCCTTCCTAAAACCCGACATGATTTGAGACATGGTTTACATACAGTAAACCAGGTCTTCTCTCCATTTTTTTTGCAGATTCCACACTACTAATGTCAGTAGTGTGTATCTGCAAAATTTGGCCGTTCTAGCTCTTAAAATAAAGGGTTAAATGGCGGAAAAAATTGGCATGGGCTCCCGCGCAATTTTCTCCGCCAGAGTAGTAAAGCCAGTGACTGAGGGCAGATATTAATGGCCTGGAGAGGGTCTATGGTTATTGGCCCCCCCCTGGCTACAAATATCTGCCCCCAGCCACCCCAGAACAGGCACATCTGGAAGATGCGCCTATTCTGGCACTTGGCCACTCTCTTCCCATTCCCGTGTAGCGGTGGGATATGGGGTAATGAAGGGTTAATGCCACCTTGCTATTGTAAGGTGACATTAAGCCTAATTAATAATGGAGAGGCGTCAATTTTGACACCTATCCATTATTAATCCAATTGTAGTAAAGGGTTAAATAAAAGACAAACACATTATTTAAAATTATTTTAATGAAATAAAAACAATGGTTGTTGGAGTATTTTATTCTACGCCCAATCCAGTCACTGAAGACCCTCGTTCTGTGAACGAAAAAACATAATAAACCAACAATATACTTACCCTCCGCAGATCTGTAACGTCCAACGATGTAAATCCTTCTGAAGGGGTTAAAACATTTTGCAGCAAGGAGCTTTGCTAATGCAATGCTACTCCTCGCTGCAAAACCCCGGGGAATGAGTCTAAATATAGATCAATGAGCTATGTTTAGCTTCATTTGCGGTGAGGCGCCCTCTGCTGGATGTGGTTCATAGATCGTGGGAAGTTACCTAGAAAGCTCCCAGGCTTTTTACCACGCAGTACGGATGACATACGGATTACATACGGAGGATGCCATGCGCAAAAAACGCTGACACACCCTGCCTACGGAGGAGCTACGGACCACTATTTTCGGGACATTTCAGCGTATTACTGCCGTAATATACGGACCGTATTTTCATACGCTGAGTGTGAAGCCGGCCTTAGAATTTGTATTATGGCAAGAAAAAAGCAGCGACGTAGTATATTGTCCAGTCACGTAGTATATAACACTGCCCACACAGTATATAATATCTAGCACAGCCCACATAGTATGTACCACTGGCCAGGTAGTATACAGCAGAGAGCCACACGGTATATAATACAGCCCACGTAGTGTATAGCAGTGTGGGCACCATATCACTGTTAAAAAAAAATAAAAAAAAATAGTTCTATACTCACCCGCCGGGATCCAATCCAGCTAAGCTGTTCCGATGCGCGCGCGGCTGCTGCCATCTTCCGTTCCCAGGATGCATTGCGAAATTACCCAGATGGCTTAGCGGTCTCGCGAGACCGCTAAGTCTTCCGGGTAATTTTGCAATGCATCGCTGGGAACAGAAGATGGCGGCAGGCGCGAGCGGCTCGGCGGACTACGGAGGGTGAGTATAGCAGGTTTTTTGCTTTTTTTATTATTTTTAACATTACATTTTTTTTTTACTATTGATGCCGCATAGGCAGTATCAATAGTAAAAAGTTGGGGACACACAGGGTTAATAGCGGCGGTAACGGAGTGCGTTACCCGCGGCATAACGCGGTCCGTTACCGCCGCCATTAACCCTGTGTGAGCGGTGACTGGGGGGAGTATGCGGGCGCCGGGCACTGACTGCGGGGAGTATGGAGCTGCCATTTTCTTCCGGACTGTGCCCGTCGCTGATTGGTCGTGACTCTTTTGCCACGACCAATCAGCGACTTGGATTCCATGACAGACAGAGGCCGCGACCAATGAATATCCGTGACAGACAGAAGGACAGAAAGAAAGACGGAAGTGACCCTTAGACAATTATATAGTAGATAATATTAGCAAATACCTCCAATTATGTAATGTAGTTTTTCTGATTTGCTATGTCTCTTTCCTCCTCTGCAGGCATTGCGGGACCTTAGGTATCCCAGGTTACTAACTCTAGCAACCAGCTTTAATTTCATCAGTACATGGAACCATGAATCAAAGCGAATCAGAAAAACTATGCTACATTTCTAATTGGAGGTATTTGCTAATATTATTATTATTACACCTACTACATATTGGGATAGGATCTTGGAGACTTGATTGAACACTCCTTTAAGTCTTGTCTTAAGCACGTGAAATGTTGTTCAGTGGAGTGAAATCTGGTGATGACTCGGCCTTCGCAGAATATTCCATTTTTTCGCTTTCGCAGTATGTCTTAGATCAATGTTAATCTGTACTATGAAGCTCCGTCCAATCAACCTTGCTGCATTTGGTTGAATCTGAGCAGAAAGTATCTCCCTGTACACACAGAATTCATCCGACTGCTTCTATTCTCAGTCACATCATTAATAACTTCTAGTGACCTGGTGCCGTTGGAAGCCATGCATGCCCGCACCATCACACCGCCTCCACCATGTGTTAGAGGATGTGCTGTGCTTTGGACCATGAGCCGTTCCACGCCTTCTCCAGGTTTTCTTCTTCCCATCATTTTGGTATAGGTTGATCTCATTCTTGCTTTTCCATAACTGGACTGGGCTTCTATAGATGATTTATGGCAAAGTCTAATCTGGTCTTTCTATTTTTAAGGCTGATTCAAATGGTTTGCACTTTGTGGTGAAGCTCCTGTATTTGCTCTCATTAAATCTTCTCCTTATGGTGGACTTAGATACTGAAACACCTACTTCCTAGAGCGTGTTGTTCTTACTGGATCTTATGAAGGGGTTTTGAAAGAGACACTGCAATCATCCACCACTGTTGTCTTCTGTTGATGTCCAAGCCTTTTATGAGCTCCCAAGCTCACCAGCGGCGCTCTGTTTTTTTATTTAGGCAGAATGTACCAAACTGTTGATTTGGCCGCTCCTAACATCTCTGCTATCTTTGATGGATTTCTCTTTTTTCAGCCTAATGATGGTCTTATTCTCTTCCATTGACCACATGTTGTGGGTTCACAGCAATAGCTTCCAAATGCCACAACTGGAATTCCCTTCAGATCTTTTACCTGCTTAATTGATGATGGATTAACCAAGGAATATCCCATGCAGCCCAATAAAGAGCTTTTGAGATAGTTGTCCAATTACTTTGTGTCCTTTTTTTAAGGGGCAGCTCCACCTTAAAGAGCTGTAGTTCCTAAATCCTTACTCCTATGAGGATGTGAATCCCCTCAAATTAAAGCTGAGAGTCTGCACTTTAATCCCATATTGATTATATCTGTTTCTAAAATATGTTTTGGTAAACAGCTACAATGCCAAAACTGGTGTCGCTGTCCAAGTATTTCTGGACCCTAACTGTGGCTGGCTTTTTGTCTATGATTCTTTGCTTTAGATGCTTGAGTCACCGAAGCCAAACAGATTAAGTAATTCTCAAGAAACAAAAATTCTAAATGATGACATGTCAATTATCATTTCTATATTTATAATCAAAGGGTTATCCCCATCTTTTACATTAATAAAATATGCAGAAGATTTGCCATAAATATGTGATACAGGCCCCATCTATTGTAAGTTGTGCGCTTCTGTCAGTTGAGGACTTTTCGCGCCTGCGGAGCTCTCTCCTTTCTCTTGCATAGAAGTTAAAAAAAATTGGCAAACCTGTTGGCGTATATAGACCCGTATCTATTGATGGCATATTCTTTGGCCATGCTATGAATGAACCAGATGGGAGTACACTTTCGGGTGAGGCCAGGTATGACATTCACATAGCAGCCAGGCGCTGCTGTGGTTTTTATATTGCCTTGTTGTGAACAATGTGGGTATGTGCCCAGATCAGGAATTGCTGCGATTTTATGTGGCCAGATGTTACAGCATAGTGGATGGGATTTCTAGTAGTCCCATGTTCACTAATCGTGCATGTGCGCCTGCGGATCACCCGTGGAGACTGACATGCGGTGCATCTTTCAGGACTGCAGCATATCAATTTCTCTTGCAGAGACGCTAGTCTCAACAACAGAAATTGAATCAATACAATGTATTAAATGCAGTAAATCCGCATGATTCGGTGAACACATGCAGATTTCCCTTCATTTAATACAAGGCCTCACTTGTAGGACACGTTCAGTATTTGGTCAGTTTTTACATCAGTATTTGTAAGCCAAAATCATAAGTGAAATATCCACAAGTGGTGATGTGTTTCTAGTATACTTTTCCTCTGATTGATCCTCTCCTCCTGATTTTGGCTGACAAATACTGATGTAAAATACAGATCAGATACCGATAGTTTGACTGTGGCCGTAGTCTGTCCCAATTTTTTTTTCCCCCTCTAAAGGGAAAATGATGAGCGGTCCCAGTATCTCACCTGCCCTTCTGTATGAGACAAAGCAGAGGTGTGATAGGTAGAAATATATTTCGGTCAACTCTCATCATTTTTGCGCTTTTTAATTAACCATTTAAAAATTGTTTTTCCTACTTGCGGATTAAATACGGTAGCTGTAAAAAAAAAAATAATCTCATTTGGATATTCAAATATTTTTTGCATGGCTTTTTTCATGATATATGGGGCTTTATTTTTTGTAGTCGTCGTACTTTTTTTTCACTTTTACATTTTTTTTTGCTGATATCAGTTGACAAATAAAAAAAATTTCATGTCTGTTTTTCATAATTTTATTTTTTTTGTACAACCTTAAAGAACTATTGAAATACATTTAAAATTAGTTTCCCTTTCTGCAATAATTATTGTTTTATATCCTTCTGTTTCAACAGAGCCGTGGCTAGTGACATTGGTTTGGCTTGACTATTTTTTTTATTTTTTACTTGTGTTTTTGGTTTATTTCTCTTGTCTTTAATTACATTTGGGGGGTATGTCAATATTTAAATACTTTCCCTTTTAATCCTGAGTTCCCCTGTAACTGGGGCTGGTATATTAGCCCAAGTTACAGTGACCATACACTGCAGACCTCACTATGTCTCCAGTGCTTATTAGGGTATGTGCACACATTTTCTTGGCCACTGCGGATTTTTCCGCAGCAGATTTGATAAATCTGCAGGGCAAAAAACGCTGCGCTTTTGCTGCAGATTTATCGCGGATTTACTGCGTTTTTTTACTGCGGTTTTCCATAGGTGCAGCTGTAAAACTGCTGCGGAATCCGCAGAAAGTGACATGCTGCGGAATGTAAACCGCTGCGTTTCAACGTGGCTTTTTCCGCAGCATGTGCACAGTGTTTTTGGTTTCCCATAGGTTTACATTGAACTGTAAACTCATGGGAAACTGCTGCGGACCCACAGCTGCGGAAATGCTGTGGATCCGCAGCAAAATCCGCGTTGTGTGCACATAGTCTAATACTCCAGAGCGGTGTATACAGAATCCAAAAAGGCAGAGACTGTAGTAACCGCCTCTGCCTTCTCTATGGGCAGCGCAGCCCTGTCTACCAGCCACTCCCACAGCTTCACTATACAGTGATGTTTTATAAATCAAGCTTTAAATCCATATGCAAATGAGCCTGGAAGTGCATTGTGGGCGTGTACATACACGCTAGGAAAATTCACACGCACCCAATGCACTTCCAGGCTCATTTGCATATAGATTGAATGCTTGATTTCTCAGCATCAGAGTTATATTGTCCTACAAGGACCTGTAATATCAGTAATTAAACCGTCCTGACAGGAGTCCTGTAAAGATTATATAGATTGTTGCAGAACGGATGTATCAATTTATAGAATGATAAGAAATGATAGAAAGATGTGACCACTGTGAGTCCTATGGGATTAATTCCTCCTCAGTCATCTGTCTACATGGAGGAAACCGCTGCTGTGTGACCCTGAACAGTGGGGTCTGATGTTACAGTGGGGTCTGATGTTATAGAGGGGTCTGAGGTTACAGTGGGGTCTGAGGTTATAGTGGGGTCTGAGGTTATAGTGGGGTCTGATGTTATAGAGGGGTCTGATGTTATAGAGGGGTCTGATGTTATAGTGGGGTCTGAGGTTATAATGGGGTCTGAGGTTACAGTGGGGTCTGATGTTATAGAGGGGTCTGATGTTATAGTGGGGTCTGAGGTTATAGTGGGGTCTGATGTTATAGAGGGGTCTGAGGTTACAGTGGGGTCTGAGGTTATAGTGGGGTCTGATGTTATAGAGGGGTCTGATGTTATAGAGGGGTCTGAGGTTACAGTGGGGTCTGATGTTATAGAGGGGTCTGAGGTTATAGTGGGGTCTGAGGTTATAGTGGGGTCTGATGTTATAGTGGGGTCTGATGTTATAGAAAGGTCTGATGTTATAGTGGGGTCTGAGGTTATAGTGGGGTCTGAGGTTATAGTGGGGTCTGATGTTATAGAGGGGTCTGAGGTTATAGTGGGGTCTGAGGTTATAGTGGGGTCTGATGTTATAGTGGGGTCTGATGTTATAGAAAGGTCTGATGTTATAGTGGGGTCTGAGGTTATAGTGGGGTCTGAGGTTATAGTGGGGTCTGATGTTATAGTGGGGTCTGATGTTATAGAGGGGTCTGAGGTTATAGAGGGGTCTGATGTTACAGTGGGTCTGATGTTACAGTGGGGTCTGATGTTACAGTGGGGTCTGATGTTACAGTGGGATCTGATGTTACCGTGGGGTCTGATGTTACAGTGGGGTCTGAGGTTACAGTGGGGTCTGATGTTATAGTGGGGTCTGATGTTAGTGGGATCTGATGTTACAGTGGGGTCTGAGGTTACAGTGGGGTCTGATGTTACAGTGGGGTCTGATGTTACAGTGGGGTCTGATGTTACAGTGGGGTCTGAGGTTACAGTGGGGTCTGATGTTATAGTGGGGTCTGATGTTACAGTGGGATCTGATGTTACAGTGGGGTCTGATATTATAGTGGGGTCTGAGGTTATAGAGGGGTCTGATGTTACAGTGGGGTCTGATGTTATAGTGGGTCTGATGTTACAGTGTGATCTGATGTTATAGTGGGTCTGATGTTACAGTGGGGTCTGATGTTACAGTGGGGTCTGATGTTATAGTGGGGTCTGAGGTTACAGTGGGGTCTGAGGTTACAGTGGGGTCTGAGGTTACAGTGGGGTCTGATGTTATAGTGGGGTCTGATGTTACAGTGGGATCTGTTATGAACAGGTGATTCAGAACCACAATGGACCTAGTGGTTAAGAGCACACAAAGTGACCTGATAGTTACTAACATAGGACGAGCTCTGAGACGTGGGAACTCTGCTGACCGCAATCCCTAACATAGTAACATAGTTAGTAAGGCCGAAAAAAGACATTTGTCCATCCAGTTCAGCCTATATTCCGTCATAATAAATCCCCAGATCTACGTCCTTTTACAGAACCTAATAATTGTATGATACAATATTGTTCTGCTCCAGGAAGACATCCAGGCCTCTCTTGAACCCCTCGACTGAGTTCGCCATCACCACCTCCTCAGGCAAGCAATTCCAGATTCTCACTGCCCTAACAGTAAAGAATCCTCTTCTATGTTGGTGGAAAAACCTTCTCTCCTCCAGACGCAAAGAATGCCCCCTTGTGCCCGTCACCTTCCTTGGTATAAACAGATCCTCAGCGAGATATTTGTATTGTCCCCTTATATACTTATACATGGTTATTAGATCGCCCCTCAGTCGTCTTTTTTCTAGACTAAATAATCCTAATTTCGCTAATCTATCTGGGTATTGTAGTTCTCCCATCCCCTTTATTAATTTTGTTGCCCTCCTTTGTACTCTCTCTAGTTCCATTATATCCTTCCTGAGCACCGGTGCCCAAAACTGGACACAGTACTCCATGTGCGGTCTAACTAGGGATTTGTACAGAGGCAGTATAATGCTCTCATCATGTGTATCCAGACCTCTTTTAATGCACCCCATGATCCTGTTTGCCTTGGCAGCTGCTGCCTGGCACTGGCTGCTCCAGGTAAGTTTATCATTAACTAGGATCCCCAAGTCCTTCTCCCTGTCAGATTTACCCAGTGGTTTCCCGTTCAGTGTGTAATGGTGATATTGATTCCCTCTTCCCATGTGTATAACCTTACATTTATCATTGTTAAACCTCATCTGCCACCTTTCAGCCCAAGTTTCCAACTTATCCAGATCCATCTGTAGCAGAATACTATCTTCTCTTGTATTAACTGCTTTACATAGTTTTGTATCATCTGCAAATATCGATATTTTACTGTGTAAACCTTCTACCAGATCATTAATGAATATGTTGAAGAGAACAGGTCCCAATACTGACCCCTGCGGTATCCCTAATCCTATCATACCACACTAGAGGTAGCCATGGATTGCGCCTAACGCTCCCTATGCAACTCGGCACAGCCTGAGAAACTAACTAGCCCTGAAGATAGAAAAATAAGCCTACCTTGCCTCAGAGAAATTTCCCAAAGGAAAAGGCAGCCCCCCACATATAATGACTGTGAGTTAAGATGAAAATACAAACACAGAGATGAAATAGATTTTAGCAAAGTGAGGCCCGACTTACTGAATAGACCGAGGATAGGAAAGATAGCTTTGCCGTCAGCACAAAAACCTACAAACAACCACGCAGAGGGGGCAAAAAGACCCTCCGCACCGACTAACGGTACGGAGGTGCTCCCTCTGCGTCTCAGAGCTTCCAGCAAGCAAGAAAAACCAATATAGCAAGCTGGACAGAAAATATAGCGAACAAAAGTAACACAAGCAAAACTTAGCTTATGCAGGGCAGACAGGCCACAAGAACGATCCAGGAGAGAGCAAGACCAATACTGGAACATTGACTGGAGGCCAGGAACAAAGAACTAGGTGGAGTTAAATAGAGCAGCACCTAACGACTTAACCTCGTCACCTGAGGAAGGAAACTCAGAAGCCGCAGTCCCACTCACATCCACCAGAGGAAGCTCATAGACAGAACTAGTCGAAGTACCACTCATGACCACAGGAGGGAACTTGACCACAGAATTCACAACAGTACCCCCCCCTTGAGGAGGGGTCACCGAACCCTCACCAGAGCCCCCAGGCCGACCAGGATGAGCCAAATGAAAGGCACGAACCAGATCGGCAGCATGAACATCAGAGGCAAAGACCCAGGAATTATCTTCCTGACCATAACCCTTCCACTTAACCAGGTACTGGAGTTTCCGTCTCGAAATACGAGAATCTAAAATCTTCTCCACTATATACTCCAACTCCCCCTCAACCAAAACCGGGGCAGGAGGATCAACGGATGGAACCACAGGTGCCACGTATCTCCGCAACAATGACCTATGGAATACGTTATGGATGGAAAAAGAAGCTGGAAGGGTCAAACGAAAAGACACAGGATTAAGAACCTCAGAAATCCTATACGGACCAATGAAACGAGGCTTAAACTTAGGAGAGGAAACTTTCATAGGAATATAACGAGATGACAACCAAACCAAATCCCCAACACGAAGTCGGGGACCCACACAGCGCCTGCGGTTAGCGAAACGTTGAGCCTTCTCCTGAGACCATGTCAAATTGTCCACCACATGAGTCCAAATCTGCTGCAACCTATCCACCACAGTATCCACACCAGGACAGTCAGAAGACTCAACCTGCCCTGAAGAGAAACGAGGATGGAAACCAGAATTGCAGAAAAACGGCGAAACCAAAGTAGCCGAGCTGGCCCGATTATTAAGGGCGAACTCAGCCAAAGGCAAAAAGGACACCCAATCATCCTGATCGGCAGAAACAAACCATCTCAGATATGTTTCCAAGGTCTGATTGGTTCATTCAGTCTGGCCATTTCTCTGAGGATGGAAAGCCGAGAAAAAAGAAAAATCAATGCCCATCCTAGCACAAAAGGATCGCCAAAACCTCGAAACAAACTGGGAACCTCTGTCAGAAACGATGTTCTCCGGAATGCCATGTAAACGAACCACATGCTGGAAGAACAATGGCACCAAATCAGAGGAGGAAGGCAATTTAGACAAGGGTACCAAATGGACCATCTTAGAGAAGCGATCACAAACAACCCAAATGACCGACATTTTTTGAGAGACGGGGAGATCCGAAATAAAATCCATAGAGATATGTGTCCATGGCCTCTTCGGGACTGGCAAGGGCAAAAGCAACCCACTGGCACGAGAACAGCAGGGCTTAGCCCGAGCACAAATCCCACAGGACTGCACAAACGAACGCACATCCCGTGACAGAGACGGCCACCAAAAGGATCTAGCCACCAAATCTCTGGTACCAAAGATTCCAGGATGACCAGCCAACACCGAACAATGAACCTCAGAGATAACTCTACTCGTCCATTTATCAGGGACAAACAGTTTCTCCGCTGGGCAACGGTCAGGTCTATTAGCCTGAAATTTTTGCAGCACCCGCCGCAAATCAGGGGAGATGGCAGACAAAATTACCCCCTCTTTGAGAATACCCGCCAGCTCAGACAAACCCGGAGAGTCGGGCACAAAACTCCTAGACAGGGCATCCGCCTTCACATTTTTAGAGCCCGGAAGGTACGAAACCACAAAGTCAAAACGGGAGAAAAACAGCGACCAACGAGCCTGTCTAGGATTCAACCGTTTGGCAGACTCGAGATAAGTCAAGTTCTTGTGATCAGTCAAGACCACCACACGATGCTTAGCTCCCACAAGCCAATTACGCCACTCCTCGAATGCCCACTTCATGGCCAGCAACTCTCGATTGTCAACATCATAATTACGCTCAGCAGGCGAAAACTTCCTGGAAAAGAAGGCGCATGGTTTCATCACCGAGCCATCAGAACTTCTTTGCGACAAAACAGCCCCTGCTCCAATCTCAGAAGCATCAACCTCGACCTGGAACGGGAGCGAAACATCTGGTTGGCACAACACAGGGGCAGAAGAAAAACGACGCTTCAACTCTTGAAAAGCTTCCACAGCAGCAGAAGACCAATTGACCACATCAGCACCCTTCTTGGTTAAATCAGTCAACGGTTTAGCAATACTAGAAAAATTATTGATGAAGCGACGATAAAAATTAGCAAAGCCCAGGAACTTTTGCAGACTCTTCAGAGATGTCGGCTGAGTCCAATCATAAATGGCCTGAACTTTAACAGGGTCCATCTCAATAGTAGAAGGGGAAAAAATGAAACCCAAAAATGAAACCTTCTGAACACCAAAGAGACACTTTGACCCCTTCACAAACAAAGAATTCGCACGCAGGACCTGGAACACCATTCTGACCTGCTTCACGTGAGACTCCCAATCATCCGAGAAGACCAAAATATCATCCAAGTATACAATCAGGAATTTATCCATGTACTCTCGGAAGATGTCATGCATAAAGGACTGAAACACTGATGGAGCATTAGAAAGCCCGAATGGCATAACCAGGTACTCAAAATGGCCCTCGGGCGTATTAAATGCTGTTTTCCATTCATCGCCCTGTTTAATACGCACAAGATTATACGCACCACGAAGATCTATCTTGGTGAACCAACTAGCCCCCTTAATCCGAGCAAACAAATCAGACAGCAGCGGCAAGGGGTACTGAAATTTGACCGTGATTTTATTTAGAAGGCGGTAATCAATACAAGGTCTCAGCGAACCATCCTTCTTGGCCACAAAAAAGAACCCTGCTCCCAATGGCGACGTCGACGGGCGAATATGACCCTTCTCCAAGGATTCCTTTACGTAACTCCGCATAGCGGCGTGCTCAGGCACAGACAAATTAAACAGTCGACCTTTAGGAAACTTACTACTAGGAATCAAATCGATAGCACAATCACAATCCCTATGCGGAGGTAGGGCACTGGACTTGGGCTCATCAAATACATCCCGGTAATCCTACAAGAACTCTGGGACCTCAGAAGGGGGTGGATGATGAAATAGACAGAAATGGAACATCACCATGAACCCCCTGACTACCCCAGCTGGACACAGACATTGATTTCCAATCCAATACTGGGTTATGGACTTGTAGCCATGGCATCCCCAACACGACCACATCATGCAGATTATGCAACACCAAAAAGCGAATATCCTCCTGGTGCGCAGGAGCCATGCACATGGTCAGCTGGGTCCAGTACTGAGGCTTATTCTTGGCCAAAGGCGTAGCATCAATTCCTCTCAATGGAATAGGATACTGCAAGGGCTCCAAGAAAAACCCACAGCGCCTAGCATACTCCAAGCCCATCAAATTCAGGGCAGCGCCTGAATCCACAAATGCCATGACAGAATAGGATGACAAAGAGCAGATCAAAGTAACGGACAAAAGAAATTTCGACTGTACCGTACCAATGGTGGCAGACCTAGCGAACCGCTTAGGACAATCAGAGATAGCATGAGTGGAATCACCACAGTAAAAACACAGCCCATTCTGACGTCTGTGTTCTTGCCGTTCAGCTCTGGTCAAAGTCCTATCGCACTGCATAGGCTCAGGTCCATGCTCAGATAATACCGCCAAATGGTGCACAGTTTTACGCTCACGCAAGCGTCGACCGATCTGAATGGCCAAAGACAGACTCATTCAGACCAGCAGGCATAGGAAATCCCACCATGACATCCTTAAGGGCTTCAGAGAGACCTTTTCTGAAAATTGCTGCCAGCGCACATTCATTTAATTGAGTGAGCACAGACCACTTCCTAAACTTCTGACAATATATCTCTACCTCATCCTGACCCTGACACAGAGCCAGCAAATTTTTCTCTGCCTGATCCACTGAATTAGGTTCATCATACAGCAATCCGAGCGCCAGAAAAAAACGCATCAATATTACATAATGCAGGATCTCCTGGCGCAAGCAAGGGAAAATGCCCAGTCTTGAGGGTCGCCACGTAATAAAGAAATAATGATCTTAACTTGTTGAACTGGGTCACCAGAGGAGCTGGGTTTCAAAGCCAGAAACAATTTACAATTATTGTTAAAGCTCAGAAACTTAGCTCTATCTCCAGAAAACAAATCAGGAATAGGAATTCTTGGTTCTAACATAGAATTCTGAACCACAAAGTCTTGAATACTTTGTACTCTTGCAGTGAGATGATCCACACAAGAAGACAGATCTTTAATGTCCATCACTACACCTGTGTCCTGAACCACCCAAATGTCTAGGGGAAAAGAAAGACAAAACACAGTACAGAGAAAAAAAATGGTCTCAGAACTTCTCTTTTCCCTCTATTGAGAAGCATTAGTACTTTGGGCCTCCAGTACTGTTATGAACAGGTGATTCAGAACCACAATGGACCTAGTGGTTAAGAGCACACAAAGTGACCTGATAGTTACTAACATAGGACGAGCTCTGAGACGTGGGAACTCTGCTGACCGCAATCCCTAATCCTATCATACCACACTAGAGGTAGCCGTGGATTGCGCCTAACGCTCCCTATGCAACTCGGCACAGCCTGAGAAACTAACTAGCCCTGAAGATAGAAAAATAAGCCTACCTTGCCTCAGAGAAATTTCCCAAAGGAAAAGGCAGACCCCCACATATAATGACTGTGAGTTAAGATGAAAATACAAACACAGAGATGAAATAGATTTTAGCAAAGTGAGGCCCGACTTACTGAATAGACCGAGGATAGGAAAGATAGCTCTGCGGTCAGCACAAAAACCTACAAACAACCACGCAGAGGGGGCAAAAAGACCCTCCGCACCGACTAACGGTACGGAGGTGCTCCCTCTGCGTCTCAGAGCTTCCAGCAAGCAAGAAAAACCAATATAGCAAGCTGGACAGAAAATATAGCGAACAAAAGTAACACAAGCAAAACTTAGCTTATGCAGGGCAGACAGGCCACAAGAACGATCCAGGAGAGAGCAAGACCAATACTGGAACATTGACTGGAGGCCAGGAACAAAGAACTAGGTGGAGTTAAATAGAGCAGCACCTAACGACTTAACCTCGTCACCTGAGGAAGGAAACTCAGAAGCCGCAGTCCCACTCACATCCACCAGAGGAAGCTCATAGACAGAACTAGTCGAAGTACCACTCATGACCACAGGAGGGATCTTGACCACAGAATTCACAACAGGGATCTGATGTTACAGTGGGGTCTGATGTTATAGTGGGGTCTGAGGTTATAGAGGGGTCTGATGTTACAGTGGGGTCTGATGTTAGTGGGGTCTGATGTTGTAGTGGGGTCTGATGTTGTAGTGGGGTCTGATGTTGTAGTGGGGTCTGATGTTATAGTGGGGTCTGATGTTATAGAGGGGTCTGATGTTATAGTGGGGTCTGATGTTATAGAGGGGTCTGATGTTACAGTGGGGTCTGATGTTGTAGTGGGGTCTGATGTTGTAGTGGGGTCTGATGTTATAGTGGGGTCTGATGTTACAGTGGGGTCTGATGTTACAGTGGGGTCTGATGTTATAGTGGGGTCTGATGTAGTGGGGTCTGATGTTACAGTGGGGTCTGATGTTACAGTGGGGTCTGAGGTTATAGTGGGGTCTGATGTTACAGTGGGGTCTGATGTTGTAGTGGGGTCTGATGTTATAGAGGGGTCTGATGTTACAGTGGGGTCTGATGTTGTAGTGGGGTCTGATGTTGTAGTGGGGTCTGATGTTATAGTGGGGTCTGATGTTATAGTGGGGTCTGATGTTATAGTGGGGTCTGATGTTACAGTGGGGTCTGATGTTATAGTGGGGTCTGATGTAGTGGGGTCTGATGTTACAGTGGGGTCTGATGTTACAGTGGGGTCTGAGGTTATAGTGGGGTCTGATGTTACAGTGGGGTCTGATGTTGTAGTGGGGTCTGATGTTATAGTGGGGTCTGATGTTACAGTGGGGTCTGATGTTACAGTGGGGTCTGATGTTACAGTGGGGTCTGATGTTGTAGTGGGGTCTGATGTTATAGTGGGGTCTGATGTTATAGTGGGGTCTGATGTTATAGTGGGGTCTGATGTTATAGAGGGGTCTGATGTTATAGTGGGGTCTGATGTTGTAGTGGGGTCTGATGTTATAGTGGGGTCTGAGGTTATAGTGGGGTCTGAGGTTACAGTGGGGTCTGATGTTACAGTGGGGTCTGATGTTGTAGTGGGGTCTGATGTTACAGTGGGGTCTGATGTTACAGTGGGGTCTGATGTTGTAGTGGGGTCTGATGTTATAGTGGGGTCTGATGTTATAGTGGGGTCTGATGTTATAGTGGGGTCTGATGCTACAGTGGGGTCTGATGTTATAGTGGGGTCTGATGTTATAGTGGGGTCTGATGCTACAGTGGGGTCTGATGTTATAGTGGGGTCTGATGTTATAGTGGGGTCTGATGCTACAGTGGGGTCTGATGTTATAGTGGGGTCTGATGTTATAGTGGGGTCTGTGTTATAGAGGGGTCTGATGTTACAGTGGGGTCTGATGTTACAGTGGGGTCTGATGTTACAGCGGGGTCTGATGTTATAGTGGGGTCTGATGTTACAGTGGGGTCTGATGTTACAGTGGGATCTGATGTTATAGTGGGGTCTGATGTTATAGTGGGATCTGATGTTACAGTGGGGTCTCATGTTATAGTGGGGTCTGTTGTTACAGTGGGGTCTCATGTTATAGTGGGGTCTGATGTTATAGAGGGGTCTGATGTTATAGAGGGGTCTGAGGTTATAGTGGGGTCTCATGTTATAGTGGGGTCTGATGTGGGGACCTGTCCCGGGCGGTGAGCGCAGAGCTGAGCCCGTGGCTCCGGTGCAGTGTAGCAGGTGGATCTGGAGCGCAGTCGCACAGCACGTGGCGGTGTCGCCTGCTGAGCCCTGTAGTCCCCGCAGGTCCAGCCCCGGCTGCAGTGTGCCGTGCTGCCGCCACTAGAGGTCACCGGCGCCGCTCCGGGTTTTGCGGCCGTTCACAGCCCCGGCTTCCTGGCTCCGCTCCGGGTTTGTGCTCCGCCCCCGCCGCCTGCTTAGAAATAGGAAAATTCAATAATAAAACCCCAGGATCAGGCAAGTTAGATGGCGCATGCGCGGAGCCGACGTCCGAAACACACATTTTCCTTTACTTGGAAAGTCACCGAAAGCCGCAGAAGTGCAGGTAAGAGAGTTCCCGGGGAGCAGCCGCCGTGCCCGGGGCAGGGGCGACAGCCGGAGAGTGACCGCCGCCAGCAGCCCCGCGCCCGGTCCTGATCACTGCACAAAGTGCGGAAAGTTCCCCGGGCACCGACAGCTGCCAGCTGCCGTCACTCACCCGGGAGGCGCTGCTGTCAGTCACTCCGTGCACCTCCGAAGCGGTTCTGCAGCAGCCCGTCCCCTGCACGTGGGCTGTCCGGTGACAGCAGGGGTTGCTATGGGCGCACGGCCGGGCAGGAGGCGGGCGGCTCGCCCAGGGGGTGTGTGCACCGAGCGTGCGGCCGGGAGGGGAACCGTGCGATTTGGTCAATGTCACACTCCGATTTTTAAGCCCGGGACAGGGAACAGGTGCCCGGTCCGTCACCCGCCGCCCGGTCCGTCACCCGCCGCCCGGTCCGTCACCCGCCGCCCGGTCCGTCACCCGCCGCCCGGTCCGTCACCCGCCGCCCGGGCACACTCTTTGGGGCGTTGACTTATTAAAGAGAGAAAAAAAGATTTTTGGAACCTGGTGGATTCCTGTTTCTTTTCCTTTTCATGTTTCTGTGGGGAAAAAAAAGGCTGGAAGTTGTGTGAAGTGCGGTGACATCTGATGCCAGGAGGGAAGTTTACCCCAAGTGACCGGCTGCCCCTGCCCGGGGGGCCCTGAGAGCGGAGGACGGAACCCAGCGACG
Organism: Ranitomeya imitator; assembly: GCF_032444005.1. Classification (NCBI taxonomy): domain Eukaryota; kingdom Metazoa; phylum Chordata; class Amphibia; order Anura; family Dendrobatidae; genus Ranitomeya; species Ranitomeya imitator. Next base: position 138,663,154 of record NC_091291.1, read on the forward strand.
GACACCCCCGTAAGTACCCGACCCCAGACCGTCCCCCACATTATTCCGGAGGCGTTATACTTCTGTGTGTGTCCTGTATAGATAGTATGCCCCCCACCAGAGATGGTCACACACCCCGTGCCCCCCACCAGAGATGGTCACACACCCCGTGCCCCCCACCAGAGATGGTCACACACCCCGTGCCCCCCACCAGAGATGGTCACACACCCCGTGCCCCCCGCCAGAGATGGTCACACACCACGTGCCCCCCGCCAGAGATGGTCACACACCACGTGCCCCCCGCCAGAGATGGTCACACACCCCGTGCCCCCCGCCAGAGATGGTCACACACCCCGTGCCCCCCGCCAGAGATGGTCACACACCCCGTGCCCCCCGCCAGAGATGGTCACACACCCCGTGCCCCCCGCCAGAGATGGTCACACACCCCGTGCCCCCCGCCAGAGATGGTCACACACCCCGTGCCCCCCGCCAGAGATGGTCACACACCCCGTGCCCCCCGCCAGAGATGGTCACACACCCCGTGCCCCCCGCCAGAGATGGTCACACACCCCGTGCCCCCCGCCAGAGATGGTCACACACCCCGTGCCCCCCGCCAGAGATGGTCACACACCCCGTGCCCCCCGCCAGAGATGGTCACACACCCCGTGCCCCCCGCCAGAGATGGTCACACACCCCGTGCCCCCCGCCAGAGATGGTCACACACCTGCTCTAAGGCGGGGGCAAGTCCTCAATGTTCTGTTACCAATTGCATTTTGGGAAGTTCACTGATACTTTACTGACACTTTGGTAAAGTTTAATATCTATGTTTCATAATCTCGTAGATCTATCATCTATCTGTCTATATATCATCCACCCATCCATATATTCGGGTTCAGCCTCCGCATTGTGTCCCCTCACATTTAGTGCTATTATTTGGTTCTGATAGTTAATGCTGCTCCTATGGGAAGCGTTCCCACCGCCGCTCCGCTGTCAGCTGAAGAAGCCACTTTATGGGGAATATTGTTGAACCCGGAGTAATCAAGTTTCTGAGATCTCGTGCCTTCTCCTGTTTAATTTATTAGACTAGTTATTTATTCTGTTGATGATAATCTGTTGCTGGTTTCCATAGAGATGTCAACGGATCTCCTTCAGAAATCACACTGTGTATAACGCCGGCCGGGCATTTTAAAGGGACAGTTTGATGTTTGCAGACAGTAGCTGTGAAGTTTTTTTCCAAGGTGGTTTGAGTCCACAATCTATTTTGTTTTATAGGAGGGAGGTTACACTCTCCGCTCTGTGCCAAGCCGAGCTTATTATGGCTGACACAAAGTCACGGCTTTGATCCTCAAGTTGCATCATTATTTAAAATAGATCATTTTTCTCTCCCCCAGCTGAAAATCTCAAAAACCTTTCAAGATCAAAGACTTTGGTGAAGAACTATTGTTTTAAAAGAAGTGAACTTTAAAAACAATATTTTTTTTCTCTCATGAATAAGGTTTCCACGATCTGCTCGTTTTGACCTAAATTAGGAATTTTTAGCAATAAAAACAAAGCTCTTTGGCTATAATGTTGTTTTATACTTAATCCTTGTGATGTATAAACAACTTCAAAGCTGCCCCTGGTCCGAGCTGTGAACGCTCAGATCTGGGGATTTTATTCCCGTATTATCCAAGTTTATTGGGAATCCACAAACTCAATTATGAACTTGACGAGACTTGTGTAACCGGAAGATGAATGGCTGAAGAGTGTATTGTCTGCACAGCCTCATTTATGGATGTGCTGTATACTTTCTGGGGGATTGTGTATCTTTTTGCTTGTACACCAGTATCCATGTTTATATGTTGTTTCCATTTTCCTGTTTGTCAGTTGTGTTTCTACATGGTGTGCTTAAGAGTATAGATTTGTGTCTGTGGTGTATGTCGGAAAAACATGTAGGTTTAGTATATAATATGTATGTTTCCATGTACTGGTGTGTGTATGGAAGAGGACCTGGTGCTAGTTTGTAGTGTGTGTATTTATCTAAGAGTATCAGTATTGTGTGTGTATACATATACAAGCAGGTGTGTGTCTCAAGTGTAGGTATATTTTTGTTTTGTATACACGTGTTGTGTGTATATACATGTGTGTTTCAATGTACTGGTGTGTATGGAAGATTATCTGTGGGAATAGTTTGTAGTGTGTTTATCTAAGAGTATCTGTATTGTGTGTCTGTGTATACAACAGGTGAATGTGTCTCTGGTGTAGGTATATTTTAGTGTGCATGTGTGGATATATATATAATATATATTGTTGCAGTATATACATGAGTAACTATGAGTACGTGTGACTGCCAGTGTATGTACTGTGTGTTTTACATGGTATATGTATATCTGTGTTGCAGTGTATGTATGAGTACGTGTGTATGTACTGTGTGTGTGTGTGTGTGTATATAGGGATATATATATGTATATCTGTGTTGCCAGTGTATGTACTGTGTGTTTTCTTGTGTGTATATAGGGATATACATGTATGTCTGTGTGTTGCAGTGTATGTACTGAGTGTGTGTGTATATAGGGATATATATATATGTATATCTGTGTTGCCAGTGTATGTTTTTGTGTACGTTTGTGTATATAGGGATATATATATGTATATCTGTGTTGCCAGTGTATGTACTGTGTGTTTTCGTGTGTGTGTGTGTGTTTATAGGGATATATATATATATATATATATATATCTGTATATCTGTTGCCAGTGTATGTACTGTGTGTTTTCGTGTACGTGTGTGTGTATATAGGGATATATATATGTATATCTGTTGCCAGTGTATGTACCGTGTGTTTTCGTGTACGTGTGTGTGTTTATAGGGATATATATATATATGTATATCTGTTGCCAGTGTATGTACTGTGTGTTTTCGTGTACGTGTGTGTGTATATAGGTATATATATATATGTATATCTGTTGCCAGTGTATGTACCGTGTGTTTTCGTGTACGTGTGTGTGTATATAGGGATATATATATATATATCTGTTGCCAGTGTATGTACTGTGTGTTTTCGTGTACGTGTGTGTGTATATAGGGATATATATATGTATATCTGTTGCCAGTGTATGTACTGTGTGTTTTCGTGTACGTGTGTGTGCATATAGGGATATATATATGTATATCTGTTGCCAGTGTATGTACTGTGTGTTTTCGTGTACGTGTGTGTGCATATAGGGATATATATATATATATATATCTGTTGCCAGTGTATGTACTGTGTGTTTTCGTGTACGTGTGTGTGCATATAGGGATATATATATATATATGTATATCTGTTGCCAGTGTATGTACTGTGTGTTTTCGTGTACGTGTGTGTGTATATAGGGATATATATATATGTATATCTGTTGCCAGTGTATGTACTGTGTGTTTTCGTGTACGTGTGTGTGTATATAGGGATATATATATATATGTATATCTGTTGCCAGTGTATGTACCGTGTGTTTTCGTGTACGTGTGTGTGCATATAGGGATATATATATATATGTATATCTGTTGCCAGTGTATGTACTGTGTGTTTTCGTGTACGTGTGTGTGTATATAGGGATATATATATATGTATATCTGTTGCCAGTGTATGTACTGTGTGTTTTCGTGTACGTGTGTGTGTATATAGGGATATATATATATATGTATATCTGTTGCCAGTGTATGTACCGTGTGTTTTCGTGTACATGTGTGCCTGTGGTGTATGAGTGTTAATGTGCGTCTTTCATATGCTGTAGACGTCGCTTAAAATGACTGAAAACAATTTTTTTTTTACAATAAGGGGTCTGCATCTTCTGGTTAACTTCGTTAGGAGATTCTGCAGTAATTTTTCTCTTTGGATAATATCTGAATCACAGTTGAAGTGTAATGTGTGATCCGATCTGGCCTTGGCCATCGCCAGGAACCGAACCATATTCCCTCGCAGCCTTATCCCTCTGGAAGGTCTCTTGCTGTTCTCTCATTTCTCTGCTTTACTTTGTTACTATGTAGATATTGCCGTGTGTTCTTTTTTTCCCCCCTTTAATGATGCATTTTGTTTGTATTTGTTTATGTCATTTGGTTCCGATGTAGAAATGACAAGTTAGGAAAAAACACACAACAAAAAGGCTGTACAGCTTTAAACTCTGGAGTTTGCATATTCTCCTCGGATCTCTCCCCTTTGCTAATTATTGTGTTGTTTTCAGAGCAAATATGTCATATCCATGGCGACCAGGCAGGTTTATTGTCTTTGTGAAGGAATAGCTCACATAAGTAATTAATGACTTCTTTTTTTTTTCCTCCCTGGCTTAGGTTAAACAGATCATTCAGGGAAAGTCATATCTCCCCCCTTATGGTTTTGTTTTTTTTTATAACACAGTGACACAAGAAAATTAGTTATAACATGACAATACTTTAGTGGCAAAGTCGACGTCTTATTTTATTCTTTTTTTCTTTTAAAGGCCGTAGTGTCAGCTTTCAGGCAGACGAGGTTGTCATCCTTACACTGTTCGCAGTTTGGTTTGTGGTGCAGGAAATCCCTGTAAGTAGAAGTGTTCAGCTGTAGAACAGAATTGAGGCAGCAGCATCCTGAAGGAATTTACAGTGAAATCCTCCCCATGGAACTTAGAACATCGAGGCTTCTTCTTCTTCTTTTTTTTTTTTTTTCAGTAGCCGTGTTCATTTTAGCAGCTCTTAATTGAAATGTTTACAAGACAGGGGGGCGAGAGTACAGTCAGTAGTGGGTGTAAATCAGCCAACATAACGCTAATGCAGCCACTCCTATGCAAACCCGAGGTTATCGTCAAAGGACGTTGGGGAATTATCCACAAAAACTTTTTAAAGGTTTGTCTCAGTGACTTCAAGTGCCCTGTATGTGAAATGACTGCGCTAGCAGCCGCTTCCTTATTAAAACCCTTAATCTTTTATCTAGCTAACCCAGCTATCCATATGGACGGTTTAGTGGGATTAGCAATTTGTGTTCCTTTTATTTAGAAGCCGAGCTCTTCTTTCAAGAAATCTGCCATCCAATGTAGTCCCCCCCATCTTTTATCTGTTGGTCTCCTTCAATGAGGAATTTTGTGGTCACTGTATGAAACCTACTATGGCCTGAGTTGCTTTAGAGGAAAGCACTTGTTCCTGGCTGTCCCATCTGTCACTCATGTTTACACCCCCATTCGATATTATTGACCACAAGCGGCAATTAAAAAGTGGAGTTGCCGTCGTCTGGTTGAAATGGTCAAGTGCAATCTGCAGCATGCTTGGTATCTTCCTTACGGTAGCCCCATGCTAGTCAGCGGTCCGGCAATGTGAGCAGCACTGCTGTCTTATTTATATCCATGTCGACAGAACTGGGCACTTTACATTGACACTTGTCCGTCCTGTTCGATAGAAGCCGTCGGTTAACACGCACGTTAATATGCATTGAGTGAAACGTGAAAGTCGATAAGGTCGTGTTCGGTAAAGGCGTTTATTATGGCGTGATCAACCTTAGGAAATGTTGCAGTATTTGGGTATTTTTTATACTGTTTATTCAGAATAGTCCAGGCCTTTATTATTTAGGGTTTTTTTTTGTCTAAATTTCAAATCTTTCTATTTTATGCATTTGACTCTTTTATGTAGAAGATGAAGTTGACTTGCATAAACCGTTCTTTTTATACCCCCTAATATCTTGCCCATTTTTCACTTTCATAGAGGTAGTCCTGCGGTGTGCTAGGTACGACAGCCTAGCAGCCAGATTAACCCTCTTTGACAGAATACTGCAGCTTAAATGAAAGCAAGAATAAGAGAGAGAGAGAACATCGTAAATTTTGCTAAAATTAATCAGCCGTTTAAGGGCTTCCCATTAACGAGGTTTTCTAGGCAGGCTGCCTCCTCGCGTCCCCGGTCAAAGTCCGGGAGGGGGATGAGAAATTTGAAGAGGAATAATAAAAACAAAAGAAAGGGTGGAATTATAGAATATAAATCCTCAAGTGTCCTTGATCCATATTGTCAGATTTTTTTTTTTTTTTTTGGTCTGATTTGTCCTGTGTGCCTTTGACAGAATAGGCACGTAGAGAAGAGAGCGACAGAGAGAGAGGGAAGGAGCGCGACGTGACGGTCCTTTGGAGCTCATTATCATTCTTAATAAGTCTTAAGGAATAAAGAGGAGCATTGAGTATAAATGCCGGGTAATCCTAACACTCCTCAAGGTGAGAGGAGTCTTAAGGACAAATGGGAAAGAAGGCAGAGGAGAGAAAATAAGTGGCCCTAAAAAAAACTGTCTTGGTGAACAAGAAGTACCACGGAAGAAGCACGAGTGAAAGTTGCTTCTCTTTTCCCTAGAAATATATGAATGTCGATCAAAGGGGTGGAAGATTTCTTTGAGGAAGGAGAAAGCACTTAACAGTTTCATTAGAAAAATGAGATGGTTACGCTATTCTCTCGTCGAAACCCTTTATCCTCTCTGGTCACGGGAAGGAGACGATAGACCTGAGCGATGCGCTGCTGCACTTGCATGATACAGGATCATATTGTGGAGGGGGCTAGGGGGTCCGTCTTTCTTCTACATCCCATCCAACGTCTGTCATTCTTTATATCTGAGGGTCCCCTGTCAGTAATTCCTGGTTCAGGTCCTGGTCCCCAAACATATTCCTGTACAGCGTAATTCCTGCTCACGTCTGTTCTCTCAGCGTGCTGCTCGCATGCTGCCTCTCTTCGCAGCTCAGTTCCAAATCCTGGTTCCCCCAAATGTCCTTTTAGATCAGATCCCTTCAAGGGGTTTCACTTTCAACTAATAATCTTCATTTTCTTTAATCCTGCTTTACAGCCCTTTCAGCTTCCATTTCTTTCATAAAATAAGAGGGGCCCCTTGTGCCAGCGTTTAACGTGTCTATGAACAGTTTGTCTACATCAAGTTTTTGTTTGTTTTTTTGTTTTGTTTTTTTTTTCATGATGCAGTGGTCTGTGGTCTCCTAGAACTTGTCTCCGCAGGTAAATCACACGCTTGGACCAGTCATAGATTTACTCTGGATTCCCAAAATAGAATTCTTCAAAACACTGTAGGGATGCCAAAAACTGTCGGAAGCGGACCTGCAGATGTGCCCAGTGGGACCAGCTACTAAATACGTGCATACATTGTCCTGGTGGATGATAAGATACGGCCAAGAATAGTTATGTAAGGTGAACTGGTCGCGCTTATTTCAGGTTTGTTGTTGCTGTCTTATAGTGTTGATCCAGAAGAAGGTGAAACAATCCCATTTTTTGTCATATTGTAGGGAAAATTCCTTCCCAACTTTACAGGAATTATGTGATCATTTAAGAACTTTATTCTATTTCATGAAATCTACCATATATCGAAGACTGTCAATAGTAAATTTACTGTTTGGTATTTTTATATTCTATCGGCAAACTTTTTTTTCTTCCTTGTCCCAGGCGGTGACTTACCCACTTGCGACATTAGTAAAGATTGGGGGTAACATGTACTAAAGGCCTCCGATGCCAATACATCTAAGCTACAAGATTGCACTTACGTGGCCTTAACTGCTTCTGGTTATAGAGAAATAAATGTACTTTAAAACCACTTCTAAAGACCACCTCTTTGAGGAGACCACCCTCTTATCAAGACCTGATTGTCACTTATGCCATATATTATGTATACCAGCCATTTTCGTTGAGAAGACCAATGGAATTTTGAACGGCCTTTAGAAAGTATTTTCCCATGTTCTCTGCCTAACAGGACTGGAACATGGTAAATTTGATGTTAAAATAAATGCTGAATAATTTACCAGTGTGATATTTTGAGTTTTCTAAATAGATACTAGTTTTTAAGCCTTGATCACACTAATAAGGAAAGATCCATGAAACTTATTGCTGATCCATTTTTAGATTTGAGTCCCAAAGAATCTCTTAGGGAATTTTTTGTGATTTCATTGTGGTGGATCTCGTCTAAGGGTACCGTCACACAGTGCAATTTTGATCGCTACGACGGCACGATTCGTGACGCTCCAGCATCGTAACAATATCGCTCCAGCGTCGTAGACTGCTGTCACACTTTGCAATGTACGACGCTGGAGCGATAATTTCATGACGTATGTGCGATGTAGAAGCCGTTGGTTACTATGCGCCCATCGTATACGATATATGTTACACCATGCGATCATGCCGCCACAGCGGGACACTAGACGACGAAAGAAAGTTTCAAACGATCTGCTACGACGTACGATTCTCAGCGGGGTCCCTGATCGCAGGAGCGTGTCAGACACTGCGATATCGTAACTATATCGCTCGAACGTCACGAATCGTGCCGTCGTAAGATCAAAATTGCACTGTGTGACAGTACCCTTACGGTTAAAAATGCCAACATCTTAGGAGACCCTGGCTACCCAATCTTTTATTTGGGAGGGTAACAGATCGACACCTGAAAGGAGTCATGGAGGTCGAGCTTCTATCTAAAGAGTCAAGGTGGCTCATGATGGACCATTTTTTGGGTTATGTTGGTGCAATGTGTTCCTAGTCCGATTTGACTGTGTAGATAAATCTTTTTATTTATATAGCGCCAACATATTCCGCAGCACTTTACAGTTTCTACACATTATCATCGGGGCTCACAACCTTAAGTTCCCTATCAGTGCGTCTTTGGAATGACTTCATTCTCGATTATCTGTATTTAGTTTTGGACTGTTGGACATCAGAATACAAAAAATAAAACATTGCTCGGTCTTGATGGTAACATTTGACCCGTGTACCGATGATACGTCGCACACCCACATTTTGGGTGGTTTCAGAGGGAGAGCTGTCCCCTAGACATTTACATTGTGCATTTAATGTAGCAGCAAGTTTCCCTAATGAAATTATCACAAGTGGATGGGAATCTTGAAGACCCCTCTCCAGGGAAGAGTGTCACACGGCACTAATTTCATAGCAATGTTCATGAGCGCCATTTCATAGGTTGGCCAAGCAGATGCTTTTACTCCCCAAAAATAAAAATGTTCTCTGGTCCATGATCCTCTTCAGCAGCTGGTTGCAAGTGGCTGGTGTCCTCTCCCCCACCGCTTTATAGTTGGGGGCTTCTGTCAGTAGCACTGTATTGGGGAGTCTCAGAATGGCCGTGCATTCAGAAAGATGAAATGTGGTAAGTTTATGAAAGTGTGTATTAAACGCTGTCCTGGGTCTCTAATTTCACTGCAGTATGCCAAAACACTGAGTTTCTTATTTCAGTTAGTGTGATCTTCAGGGAGGTTAATTTCCATGACGAACTGCAGGCCACGCGCTTAAAGGATTTATCTAATTAGAATGACGCTTTTTTTTTTTTCTCGTTCCCTTTTTGGAGAAATATAAAGCACTAGAAGGGATATTTAAACACTGGCGGGAGCTGCATCCGCTCACATCTGGCTCCATCGTGCCTCTGTCATGTTTTTTTTAATAGACATTTATAAACAAGCCCTTAAGTATTCGGGTATATAACCTCCCTAGCTCAAATATGTAGTATTTTTCCAGACAGTGCATTTGTCAATTTTTCAGTTTTATCATTCACCTGTCGTACAGTGGAAATATTGCTTTAAGTCACGTTTACGATCTAAGATCCATTGAAAAAACCCCCCAAAAAAACTACATTTTTTTTTCTCTCTCCATAGGGAATAATGTGGTTATTCAGATTTAAAGGGGTTTTCCAAGGTCAACAAACAATAAAAACAATGGCCAACGAGGTTAAATGTGTTAAATTCTCCGCTATTCCAGCTTCATCTTTTCGTTGCATTCCGCCAGTGATTGTTCAATTTGCCAGGTGATGACTGTGTGATTGTAGAGTGCTGTGATTCGCTGTAAGGGTCACATGGGGGTGCGTCAGAGTGGTGGGATTTAAAGGTTCTACTAGTATTTTAGCACATCCCTTTCCCGCTTAATGTTTTTTTTTGTTTGTTTGTTTTTTCCGCTGAACTTCCTGAAAATCCTTTTTATGCTCCGCTCTAGTTTTACCTTTATTCATGCTTATTTGACTGTGTGACATTTTTGAGCCTGAATGACTATTACCTCATATCTTTATTGTTGCCCTTTGATGGTTCAGCTGCTTAGTTTGTGATCACTTCTTTTCTTGCTGTAATGATCGGTTTTTAATGGTGGGCTTGTGCTTATACACAGCAGCAGAGCTTTAGCGTAAAGAGTAGCAAGTGGGACCGAGCAGTCACTCCAGACACAGGAGGATGATGAAGGACTAATGCTTGGTTGTATAGGTGGTAAATGTAGTGTGTGAAATGAAGTACTTATCGTGAAGTATACACCACTGTGGGATGAGAATTGCTACTTACAGTACTATGCAAAAGTATTAGGCAGATTTGGTAAAAAAAAAAAAAATGCTGCAAATTAAGAATGCTGTAAAAAAATGGGAGTATTTTAATAATTTAATTTACATTTTGTTGACAAAAATGAACATAAAGAGAAATGTAAATCCAATCAATATTTGGAGCTGTCGCCCTTCTCCTTCATCAGTGCTTTGTCACTTGTACACAATTTATGAAGGAGCTCATCTTGGAGGTTGTTCCCAAACATCTTGTAGACCTGACCCCAGATCTTCTGTGTATGAGGCTTGTGCAGATTCTTCTGTCTCTTCATGTGATCCCGCTCCCAATCAAACACATCTTTGACCCTCCAGCATGTGTCTTTGCTCCTGCAGACACTCATTATTGTATTACTCTCCAGCGTCTGGGGGACAAACTTCTTTTGTTGAAGCCAAATATTTCATTGTGTCCCCAGTCCAGAGACCTACTGCCATTTTTTTTGCACTCCAGTTCACTTGGCTTTGTTTCCATGACAAATATATGGCGTTTTGCAGCATGAAGACCACTTCTGGCCAGACGTCTTCGAATATTAGATGAGTGTAGCTAGTCCCACTGCCACTTCTGACTGTAGCTGGTCCCACTTGTTTGCCACTGGTTCCTACTGTAGCTGTATTGTTGCTACCAGTTCTGAACTGATGGCACTGCTGGACATCTGAATTCAAAGAGAAGTAGCATGATGTGGCTTTCATCTGCTTCACTATGTTTCCGTGGCTAAACTCTGCTATTACGTTTTTTTAGGTTGCCCATTTCTTGCTGCCCTCGCTGCTGAGATATGTAGGCAGATACTTATTTATCATGTAATACAACTAGGGAGGTGTTTGATGGGTTCCAAGTTTATTCTGCAGCAGGAAAATTACCTCAATCATAGTGACATAAGCATAGTAACATGGTTAGCAAGGCCCAAAAAAAAGACATTTGTCCATCCAGTTCAGTCTATATTCCGTCATAATAAATCCCCAGATCTACATCCTTCTACAGAACGTAATAATTGTATGATACAATATTGTTCTGCTCCAGGAAGACATCCAGGCCTCTCTTGAACCCCTCGACTGAGTTCGCCATCACCACCTCCTCAGGCAAGCAATTCCAGATTCTCACTGCCCTAACAGTAAAGAATCCTCTTCTATGTTGGTGGAAAAACCTTCTCTCCTCCAGAAGCAGAGAATGCCCCCTTGTGCCCGTCACCTTCCTTGGTATAAACAGATCCTCAGCGAGATATTTGTATTGTCCCCTTATATACTTGGTTATTAGATCGCCCCTCAGTCGTCTTTTTTTCTAGACTAAATAATCCTAATTTTGCTAATCTATCTGGGTATTGTAGTTCCCCCATCCCCTTTATTAATTTCGTTGCCCTCCTTTGTACTCGCTCTACTCTGTAATTTAAAAACGATCTTCAATGTAAAGAAGAACAAGGAGTCCATTAACCGATGATCCGGGCCCACAGAGCCCTGATCTCAACGTTATCAAGCAAGTCTTAGTGGATTGTAAGGTGGACGAGCTGCTGCTCCTGCACCCTACAGAAACATTGTGTCCTAGTCCCAGTGTGCTGTTAGGTGTGGGGTGCATCACACTCACTTGTCGGCTGTAGGCCTCCGCTGGCTCCCGCCTTCCATCTTCTAGAACCGCCGCACACAATCCAAGGGACACAAATTGCCATACAGCAGTCAAACATCTACTCAACAGTTCATGGTTATTACAGGACCCAACAGGTTACAGTGTTTTCCTCCGGCACCGGACATAACTTCAGCCCTAGCACTCGTTCTGCATCGAACATCCCTTTTCCTTCTGTCTCCACTAATACTAGGGTTTCCTCTCCACCAATGGCAGTGCACATGGATTCCATTACCTTCTGCTTTAGAGACTTTGTGTCCATTTTTCTTCACAGGCGTGATGTGCCCGATGGCCCTGACGCCAGTTTCGAGGTTCCAGGCCCGAACAACAGATCCTTACTGAACGACTATATGGCAATCCACTGCCCCGAGTGATAGGCTCGTGTTGGCCCTAGCAGCCCACTGAACTTGCTTATCTTGTCGTCTACTACCGACTTCCTCTAATCAGAAAGTGCTTCCCCTTTTCTTAACACTATTGCCCTCCCATCTGTGGTCCTGTACCTTACCTTACCTTTTATCTATAAAACACTTATACATTATCATGGGTTCCCCACATTAACCCTGCTATTCTACACATTATCATAACTCCGTACATAGGAATTGTACACGTACACATTAGATGCATAAAAACACATTACACTTATGCACACGGCGGTTGTCTTCAGGGCAGGAATGGGGTAAGGCAGTCCACATCCTCACAGGATCACATGAAGAGACAGAAAGATTTCCACAAGCGAGATCCACAGAAGATCTGGGATCATTTCTCAAAGACGTTTGGAGCAACCTCCTGCCGAGATCCATCAAAAACTGTGTACCGAGAAGAAGTGATGGAGGTAAAGGATGGTCACCAAATATGGGATTTACATTTCTTTTTTTGTTTATTTACTTTGCATTTTAATAATTTATACAAATAAACTATTAACACTTCTGCATTTGAAAACATTCTTATTGTTTTCAGCTTTTTTTTTCCGAGACCTGCCTAAAACTTTTGCACAGTACTTTGATTCCTACAGGCTGTTATAGAACCTGTCGGGTGATTAGTCTTGGCCAATGATCTGAGAAGAATGTGATCTTGCATGTGTCTTGTCTTCTTTAAACCCTTTAAATCAGGAGTACACAACCTTTTTATGCTAAACTACTCCAAAGTGCTGGAAAAATTAAAGTAATACTATTGGAGACATTTATAGCAAATCAAATCTATATGACATAAATGTGTTTATGGGTTTGGATTCCTTTGATTCTCACCTTTTTAGAAGAAAATGAGTCACTTTCTACTACTTTTGGCATTTGAGAAAGTAGATCATAGATGTACAGTATGCAGCTCTCTCCAAGGCTGGATACAGTAGTTGCAGAAACAATCACAACTCTATAAACGTTAATAAATGCAGAAGGCAACATTCACCTTTCCACCTCATCTCCTCGACTTTATGGATGGTTAACAAAGACCCTAGAAATCCCCATTCTCTGCATATGGCCTCACAGCGCACCATTATTGCTGCACATCACTGCTCCCACCTCTGTCTGACATGGAAACTGCAGCCACCAGGCAGACATGTCTGTGTCCATCAGGTTGAGGACCACACAGAATGACATCCCCTGAGGATGCAGGTAGTGCCATCTCTAATAGGTTTTCACTGGAGCAAGAAACAGGTGATGGGTACTGTTGAGTATCCATAAGGTATTAATGGAAGATTTAGGGCACATATTTATGTTGAGATAGGCCTCAAAAATCTAAGAATGATACGTAAGGTTTCTGCTGTGGATGTGCAAAAAAGCCATTGGGTAGCCTCACTTATTAGATTATTTTACAATGGCGTGAACAAAAATCCATGTAGAAATCTTCTGTAGTTATGGGCCCATTCTCAAGCCTGGCATGCAGAATGATTGCAGATTTTGGCACACAGTCTGGATTGAAGTCTGTGCACAATCCTGAATGTCAATGGATTTATCGCCATCAAGCAGTGGTACGGGATACTAAGCAAATCTAAAACGGTCAAGATCGGAAAAATAGAGGAAATACCTCACTTATGGTGAAGTCTAAGGCTGTGTGCACACTGCTGATTTTTCGTGTTTTTTTTCACGATAAAAACGCTGTAAAACCGCAAAAAAAAAGCATACAATATGCATCCCATCATTTAGAATGAATTCCGCAATTTTTGTGCACATGAAGCGTTTTTTTTCCCGCGTAAAAAACGCAGCATGTTCTATAATTTTACGTTTTGTTTTTTTTTGCGGATTTCCCACTATAAAATGCATTGGGAAATGTCCGGAAAAAAACGCACCAAAAACGCATGCAGATTTCTTGCAGAAAATTTCAGGTTTTTCTCAGGAATTTTCTGCAAGAAATCCTGAACGTGTGCACATAGCCTAAAGGGTCAAAAGTCTTGTAACTTATACGATGGTGATCTTTACAGCTCTGTGAAAATGGCCACTAAACTCCACAGATTATTATGGGGCAGCTTAAAAATGTGGATTATGTAATGCACAAGTCAATTCCCAGGATAAAATGACCGATTACAGGAATAAACTAGATTGCATAATAAATGTAGATCCGATAGAATTTAGGTTGTTTCTTTAACGTCCAGCGTGCTCGCAGTCTACAGTCCCAAGTTGCATAAGGATTTTGCAATTCTTTGAGAAGTTCTTCTACCCAATTGTAATAAACCAGGCACCGCCGCAGCCTGCCGGACTTTTACTAAGATTAGGTGCTAAGAGACCACGTTTATATAAGATAGTCAGGGCTCAGGGTCCAGCTCCAGTTACATCCAGGAGCGGCTACGATTACATCCGCAGATCAGAGGCCTGAGGAAGACGTTATCCTCCAGATCAGCTTGCATGACTTTTAGTAAAATTAGGTGCTAAGAAATGGCATTTATGTAACTTGGGGCTCGGGCTCTGGTTTCTCAGGTTGGTAGATATCTTGTCAACTCGAGGAGTAAGGTTTCGAAATAACAATTAAAATAAGGAGAAACTGGTAAAGGCCTAAGTACGAATGATACCGATAATGCAATAATTATTTCTTAATGTGTGACATCTTCCAGATAATGCAGACATTACCGAGCTGCAATGTTACTCAATTCAGCCAGGTTAAGGAACATCTTCAGCTAACAGTAATATAAGCCTGTGGACAGAAAATGTGCGAACTGCACGGAAATCTGTGCAGCGTCCCCGAGCCGTGGGGAGAGGAGGATTGTAAGTAATTGTATGCACCCTAAATGCAGGGAGCCCATTATTAAGGGATGTGGGTATTGTAGGCCAGAGCAGGAACTACCATAAGGCCAAGTTCACACATTATGGAAACACTGTTTTTTTTATACGGAAAATCTGCATTTAACGATTAAAGCAGGGCAGCACGGTGGCGCAGTGGATAGCACAGCAGCCTTGCAGCGCTGGGGTCCTGGGTTCTAATCCCACCCAGGACTACATCTGCAAAGAGTTTGTATGTTCTCTCCGTGTTTGCGTGGGTTTCCTCTGGGTACTCCGGTTTCCTCCCACATTCCAAAGACATACTGATAGGGAATCTAGATTGTGAGCCCCATCGGGGACAGTGATGATAATGTGTGCAACCTGTAAAGCGCTGCGGAATATGTTAGCGCTATATAAAAATAAAGATTTTTATTAAAGCACAGTGGATATCAATTCATCAAAACTCCTTGACTGTGCAGTTAGTGGTGTTTGATCTCTGTGTTTTTTTTGGTGTTTTGGTTCCCTGAAATACAATGCAGATAAAGTCCCAGTTTCTGCACTAAAAATATAATTTAAAAAAACAAAATGCTGTCTAGTCTGCAGCAAGAACATATCAGAAAACGGTGTAAAAGACACATGCATGTTCAAAGTGCAATAATTGGAGCAGATTGCCATAGCACGGTGGCGCAGTGGATAGCACAGCAGCCTTGCAGCGCTGGAGTCCTGGGTACTAATCTCACCCAGGACAACATCTGCAAAGAGTTTGTATGTTCTCTCCGTGTTTGCGTGGGTTTCCTCCGGATTCTCCGGTTTCCTCCCACATTCCAAAGACATACTGATAGGGAATCTAGATTGTGAGTCCCATCGGGGACAGTGATGATAATGTGTGCAAACTGTAAAGCGCTGAGGAATATGTTAGCGCAATATAAAAATAAAGATTATTATTATTATATTATTCTAGTGCAAAGAGCGGTGGGAATACATGAAGAGAGCCATTGTTTCTGGAAGTGGGAAAATGGCCCAAGAGTGGCATCGCTCTAGTAGACCTTGCCTGTCCCAGCATCGTGATAGGAAGGAGATTTTCCTGAATGTCCCCCTGCCCAGAGCAGAAGTTAGAGCCGCACAATCGATAATTGTTCGGTAATTAGTTTATAGTGCTGTGTATCGGACGGGGTTCTGTGGTTCGCCCAGTCTCCTCCTCCGGGTCATTGTCCGTTCTGCGTGACTCGAGCTTGTTTGCTTGAGTTATTCTGACTTGCAACCTCAGTAGTAGGACTGCCTTTGCTCGCCATTTCTCACACCTTTGTTATATTTGTAGCATTGTAGATTTTGTATTAGTTTCTATAACTAAAAAATAAGTCAATGTAGATAGTAAGGAATTGAGTTTCCATAGGGTTTAATCTTGTCAAATATGCTCACTGACAAAGTGGTATCAAATGAAAGCTGCCACGTGATTGACCGGCTGAGTTGCATTTTTATTGCATTGACGTCTTCTTTTTTTTTTCCTGTTTTTTTTTTTCTTTGGGGCTCCTGACTTTTCAGCAGAGACTGTCATCTCCAGTCACTTTAAGACGCTCCGTTTCCACTTTTACGCTTGGTGGTTTGCTGATACTTTTCCGACGCACACCTGCTCTTGTGCTGCACAGTGTTCACAAGTCACATTGCTCTTGTTTGGGTTGCAGTACCTGACGTAATCCTATCCACAGCCGTGCTCAGAAATCAGCCATGAGTGGGGACGGTCTTGCTAACCCAGTGACTAGGCCGTGGTACTGAAACTGAGAAGGTGAGGCATTAGGAGATCATGTGAGGTCATGTGTGAGCGAGCCAGGGTACGAGTGTGTACAGCCAGCACGCATCTGCTCTTGTGTCAGTTTCCTTGGATGTCCTCCTTACGCGCTTCATGTCATCTTCCTAAGTGAATTAAAACAATCGAGAAGGCGTCATCCCCCGATAAACTGCTCTATGGGCTTATCACTGCAGAGGAGCAAACATTTCTACGTGTGAAATTCTCTTATATGAAAAAAAAAGTTGCACAATTTATTTTATCTTCTTTTGAAACTTTTGTAGTGACGCATTGTCAGCAGAACTAACGCTATTCTGTACTTTTCCCCTTTGTATGCATTAATGCTTTAATGGTGGCACTAAATCTTCCTTGACCACCATTCAGTAGCTCGCCATTATTATTATATGATATCCCATTAATCATGTGTGATATGTCCTTCACAATAAGTAGCATATGTTCTAGCCCGGCTGCATGGAGTGGTTGGGACATAGGGGGTTGTGACCAGGAGTCATGGGATTGGGAATGAAAAAGGGAGCAGGTAAAATCCCCATCACATTATTAATTCAATAAAGTTACCGTATTTACTGGTTTTGTTTGTTTTTTGTTTTATACCCAATTACCACTGGGTGAATAAAAGGTCTAGTGCTGGCCTATGAAGATGACCCCAAAGGTGATCTGGAATATATAAAAAGTATATATAAAGTCTACAATTCCCATCTCATGCCTATGGATGAAATATCTGGATCTCAGGAGGGTCACACAAGCTTTTTGTCAGTTCTGAATATTCACGTAAACCTCTCTACATAAAACCTTTGGTCTTTTCCTGTTAACTGGGATGAAGCAGGAGTACACCATGTTCTAAAGTAATTTTTATGAAGATGGGGAGGCGGGAAAATATCATCGTACACAAATGTGTCTGCTAAACCGTGAGTCACTGGGTTTGCCATTGTTTGGATGGGGCATATGTTCTTGTCCTTTTACATTAAACCTTTTGTTGTCTTCTCCTTGAAATAATGTGATACAAGTAATCAATGGATGGGCTCAAAGTGAAGCCAAGATAAACCCACTGAAAAACAAGCATTATTTTATTTTTCTCCTTATTTGAAGGATTAAGGTTAGTGCAGTGAGAACGTACTCCTTACAGATCTGTCATTTTTACTCAAAATATTCACAATCCAAGGCTCATACACAGAACATGATCACCGTGATGTTATTATATATGATTTAACGCTGCAGCTGAAATTACATTTAAGCAGTGTAAATTACTTTTTTATTAACTTTAATATTCCCCTAGTTTCAGTATGTTTTTCATATCCACCCACTTCTCTTGAATTTCTAAAACTGATGGACTGAAATAAAAAAAACAGGCCTCCAAAATATTGGTGTACTATAGTGTAGATCTGATCAGCGTTATGATAAATATTAATTTAATAACAATGTACATGTATTCCTAAAAGATAATGAAGCCTTATTAGGTTTTAGTCCAGTTTCCATCGTAATCGCTTGTTAAGATGACTATTTATCCTTTAATGGGGTGATTTTAGAGGGTCATTTAGGGTTCTTTCTCTTTCCGCTATACTGTTCTTATATTCTACCAAACGAGCGCACACACAGCCCCTATACGTAATATAGGGCAGCACGGTGGCTCAGTGGTTAGCACTGCAGCCTCGCAGCGCTGGAGCCCTGGGTTCAAATCCCACCAAGGACAACATCTGCAAGGAGTTTGTATGTTCTCCCCGTGTTTCCGTGGGTTTCCTCCGGGTTCTCCGGTTTCCTCCCACATTCCAAAGATAGGGAATTTAGATTGTGAGCCCCATCGGGGAGAGCGATGATAATGTGCAAACTGTAAAGTGCTGCAGAATATGTTAGCGCTTTATAAAAAGATTATTATTATTATATGAGCCCCCCTATATCCAGTATGAAACCCACACATCACACCCCTATATAAAGTATGAGCCCCCATATATTCACACATAGGGGAAAAAAACACACACATATTCATTGTTCCCGTCCCCTGGGTGTTCAGCTCCATTCTTTGCTGTGTGCAGTGACGCTCCGCTCAGCAGACGCAATGTAGTGACATCATAACGTCTGCTGACTCAGTCGCACGCCCTGAATGGTGGAATAAGGCGCCAATGGCTCCCTCCTCCACCATTCTGTTCACTGCTTCCTATGTATGTGCAGGGTGGGGGATTGCAGCAGCATGGTGCGGCCCATGGGTACAGTGTTCAGCCCTTCCAACTGTCTCGGTCTGTGGGCCGGACTGTAACAGCCGAAGAGCCGGATGTGGCCCTCTGGCCACATATTGCCCAGGTCTCTTATATATGAAGCCCGTCAGAGGTGTTCTGTCTTCAACACCACTCCAGTACCTACTAAGGGGTATTCAGTTTGGGGACACCTCCTTAACTTTCAGTACTGCACGTTTGCTTTTCTTTCTTGGTATACTGATTTTAATAAACCTATAAAGCGTTCACCATAACATGTCAACATGATGGAGATTTCTGAGCAGTAACATACGCAGATCAGGTCATTTTTGCTTGATACTGTGGTGCGTTTTTTTTTGGAATAAATGTAGCTTTGTTCCCTCATCCATCCCTGACTTTGTTTTTCAACCATCCAAGGCCTGAACAGCTTTTATGCCTACACCTTACTATAAGGCGACTTGTCCTTGTGAGTCAGAGTGACTTGTACTATCTCAATATCACCCTTTGTCCTTTGCTTTAAACTTCAGCCCTATGAAAGAAAACATAGTCACAAATTCTGAGATTGCTGTATTTTGCTTTCCCAGCCTTTGCCAGTCTACTCATTTTATTTATCAAGGGTGGAGCTGCACATAAGACAAAAAAAAAAAAAAAAAAACAAGGTGGAACTCGGACAGATCCCAAGAAATATCAAAACTCTTACAAACTTTCTTTTGTTTAAATATAATGTAAAACAAAGAGAAACCCTTTCATGGGGGATAAATCCTAACCAAACGCAAATGACAAAAAAATCTTTTGTAAATATCAGTTCACTTTTCGGCCTTTTGTTGCTCATTTTGTCTGTTTCGGTGCCATGTTTAATAGTCTTTTATGTACTTAGATGGAGCTCGCAGCAGTTAATATCCTGCCAGTTTGTGACTCTCTGGAATGATTATATTGATTACTAGGGTTGTATCGGGTCGTCATCAATACAGAAGTCTTGTAGAGAAGCTTTATCACGTGTATGGACTAATTAGTAATCAGTCATCCTGGGGGAAGTGTTCAGAACAGGTGTGGACGAAATCCTGTTGGATCTCAGTTTTTGGACAACTTAACCACATCAGAACGTATGGATCTAATCAAACTCTACGATTTCTCACGAGACTGGCCAATCACGGAGTCTGCAGACAGTCAAGAATACTAGATTCAGAAGATGCATCGAGTCATTTACTGCTTAGATCAGATCTTCATTGCCATATCGTAGATTTCTATCAGAAAAACATTGAAGTATTCGTTTTGGAGACATCCAGTTACCGAATTCCAAATTTTAGATTGAGAAATTCTTTTCAATCATCTTAGAATCACATTGACAAAAAATCCAACTATTTCACACATGTTGACTCAAACATGCGTAAAGGGGTTTTCCAAAATTTACTTACTAACTATTTCCTTACTAACTATGTTATTATAGTCAAGGGGTTCAAGAGAGGCCTGGATGTCTTCCTGGAGCAGAACAATATTGTAACATACAAATATTAGGTTCTGTAGAAGGACGTAGATCTGGGGATTTATTATGATGGAATATAGGCTGAACTGGATGGACAAATGTCTTTTTTCGGCCTTACTAACTATGTTACTATGTTAAAATTGATCCACCATCAAAAAAAATGATTTTCCTAGTCCTGGGGTCAAAGAGGGCAGAGTCTTACACGGGGGATTAAGAAATGATTGGTAAAATTGTGAGCCTGTTAATTGAACCTGCACAATGGATCACTCCATCAGTCTTTTTGCATATTGGTTTTTCAGGTTCTGGATTTCACATGGATTTAGCAGATCATGCTCTGGTCATTGGGCATCGACTATATATGTGGTCTTTATGATTGCCGTATGACGTGGGCCAAGAATGGATTAAATGCCATCTAGAAGAGAGCAGGGATATTCTTGGGATTTTCTCCAGTCCGTTTTTTTGATACGAAGCATATGGTTGGCTCCTTCGGCTGCGTGAATGAAGCCTTATATTTTCCTCTTTTTGCCGATAGCATGTGAAATTGGACTTTTGCCACATTTTTCTGCAAAATAATGAAGTTCCCAGCACTTGTCTCATTTTCAGAGACAGGCGAAGCTTTATATTCAGTAGAAGGTTTAAGTAAGTGTACTTTAGGTCTCCAGTGAGTGAAGGAAATGGGTAAAAAATGTATGGAGATTATGAGATGAGAATGTAAATCTTAAGCAAAAAGGTAATTGAATGTAATAGCCGACACTGTTTGGTCTTTGTTAATTTTCGCTCATCCCTCTGCTACAAGGATCTGTATTAGAGTTTTATTACCATGTTGTTTGCACTAATAAAATAGTAAAATTTATTTCAAGGAAGCTGAAGGATGGTTTTACAATGCAAATTTGAAGATGTTGGACATTTCATTTATGTCTCTGCTATTCTAGACCTTGAGCAGGATAAATTGCTCCCCAGCCATGCCGGGGGGATTTCACACAGCGCCAGGAATATTTGTTAAAAGTATTTTATAGGTTGTCTTGTGACACGGGTCCCTCAGGCTTGTTTAGATGTTTTTAAAGCATTTTCCATTTTCACGGTAAAGATATCTCTGGCTGAAGTCAAGTTAGGTAATCAAAATAATTTTTATTTTAACTGATTGCTGCCGATATAAGGCCCCATTCACATTACTGGATCTAGTGACTAAAGGCTAGGCAATTTGATCTCCGAAATGCCACCATAGAGTAAAGAAAAATTTTGTTTTTTGAAGGGGTTTTCATGGGAACATAGTCATTTTTTTTTTCTTTAAATGCTTCTTCAGACTACTTAAATTACCGTAATAAAATTAGCAATGTTCACCCCTTTCTATTCCCCACTGCTCCTCGCTCCCGACTGGTCTGTGCTTTCTGGCCCCTGCCCTTATCATAGGCTGTAATGGGGCATTTTCGTTGTGTCCGTCAAGACCAGAAAATACAGAAGAAATCAGAGCTGCAAGCATCAGTAAGGGAGAGCGTCGCTTCTTTCAATTTGTAAGGATTTTGAAGCATTTTATAAACCCATCTGAGCAGAATCTCACTCTTCGGCATGCAGTTAAAAGTCTGTATTGTGAATTTCCTCCATTATTCTTCCTAGAAGTTTATGAAGAAATTGACATCAAGGTGTTACCAGTAGGCGATGTGTCAAAGCGCAATGACACTGTCCAATCAGGGTAGAGACACACCTCTTTTACAAGGGAATGATAACGCCCAGTTGTCATTTTGTACATGAATCTAGAGGAGGAATGAAGTACCACAGAGGAAATGGGAAAAGTGATTTTTTTTTCTTTTCCCAAAGGGGATTTGGCAAAATAATGCATCCTGTAGGAGTTCACGCTCTTCTGCTGCCCTGAACAACCTGTGGTTCTTCCCCTTTTGTCTAGATATCGAGAGCAGAATGAATACATTGTAAACTCAGTGCATTGTTTAGAAGATATGACTTTTGTCCTGTGTAACAGACAGCGCAAACTTACCACCAAATGGTCTTAAACTTCTCCCGAATTATCCCAGTGCCTCATGCTGTTTGATACATGCGGCACCTCTATTAGACTATTTGCTCTACCTATTAGTTGGTATAGTTTGCGCCAAAATGTTGTCGCTATTTCGGCAACATGGTGAAAGTTGTATAAAAAAAAAAAAAATTAAAATAATAATAATAAGTTGGCACAAATTTCACCAGAATTCTGGCACATTTAGCTTAGTAAATCTCTCCGCCAATAGTTTACTGTTCATTGTGATTTGTCCTGATGAAGTATGAATACTTCGAAACACATTCACAAATAAAAACTATCTCTATACTTTCTTGGTCTCCTATCACATGTTGGACCGTTGGAAGTGCGGATTTACTTCTACTTTCCCTCCAAGTTTGCATCTCCGCACTTCTGGTGTATCTGCAGCAGCCTTTCAACAAGCTAAAATAGAGGTAGTGACTATCACAGGCCAACCAGGCGAGCACGTCCGGTTCTCATTTTTGTTGAATACCGGATAAGACCCTACTGTCGTTCCAGCCTTTACCTCACTCATCATTTCTTTAGTACTTTCATAGTCTGGCATGTATGTGATCGTTCTATTTCCACACAATGGCGCCACATATTCAGAATTTCTAAAGTTTGTGTTTAGTTTGACTTTAACATCTAGTAACTGAATATGCGAATTCTAGTCCCAAATTTAGGAGACCCAAATAATTGTATTATCCATAAATATTAAAAACAAGGAGAAACTGACAAAATTGACACAGAAAATTACCATAGTACATAAATTCCATCGTAACATACAATCCCTACATAGTCTTCATAAGGTGCAAAAGTTAAACAGACTATATAAAAGTCTGAAATAAATCCTTTTTGTATACTTTCTATGCACTTTATTTCAGACTTATATATAGTCTGTTTAACTTTTGCACCTTCTGAAGACTATGTAGGGATTGTATGTTACGATGGAATTTATGTACTATGGTAATTTTCTATGTCAATTTTGTCAGTTTCTCCTTGTTAATATTTATGGATAATAAAATTATGTTGGTCTCCTACATTTGGGACTAGTCTTAGTATATTCACTTTTTTGAGTAGGTCTTGTATGATTTTCAGTGAATATTCTATACATATCTTACTTTTAGTGAGCTTGTCTCACCACGTTGTTAGCCTTTAACATCTAGTAAGACATACCGTTCTGCTGTAAAACCTTTCTGGAGAGAAGCTTTCCACCCATAGACCTTGATCTGTTCCTCTTATTATGCTCCATTTTCCCAAGTACCTTGTGAACAGCTTATCATTACATTGCAAAATGTGTTTGCCGTCTCTGAATCCCAGAGGATGTTAAGATTACATCATTCAGTGGCAAAGATGCTTCATAGAAAACAAAAATAAGATGAGAGAAAAAATATGAATCAAACCTCTTATAAATGTGTTCATCTGTCATTTACAAGTCAGGCTCCGAAAACCTCACACCCTTGTAGGACGTGCAAATTTAATTTATATTCGTCTTTACCCTAAATGTCCCATAGCAAGCACTGAGGCGATGGCACATGTATTACTGTATAGAGACCTAAGCTAAGGTCTCTCGCCATTCTCCATCCTCTCGGGTCTCCAGTGGCTTATTCAGCTCCACTGATCGTGGCATACGATAGAGGGAGGTTACAGTATCTATTATACTGATAACGTAGGTCAAAGACAAACAGTAAGATCCCTCCCCATATCTTGGACTGATGACACATTTGATTGTCGTCTCAAAGGAATGTATCCCAAATTATATGTATGAAATGGTGTTTAGGCTGTCATGGACTGTATAAGTGGAAGGGTTGAGGTCATGAGTCAACACTGGTGACCTAAATATCTTATGTCTTCATGAAGTTAGAATCAAAATGACAGTAAGGATTCTTTTACACTTGCCGTGATTTTTGCAGGCCTTTTTTTGTGGGCCGTATTTCCGCAATTTTCACTGTCTCCCACAAAAAACGGGCCTCAAAAATCTTGCGGATCGCTTTTTTTCTGGTTTCGAAATACTAGGGAAAAAATATTGAAACAAAAAATGGTGTTCCACAAAAACGGTAGTCACGGTCTACCGCAAAAACAAGCTTCTGTTTTTGCGGCCCCATTTTCAATGGGGACCGTGTCCGTAAGCCGTGAAAAATATCGAGCAGCCTCAATATTTTTTTTACGGCTGTAAATACGGCCCGTTTTTGCAGCCCCATAGAAATGTATTGGGGCCGCAAAAACGCGACAAGTGTAAAAGAAGCCTTAGTTTTATGGATTTTTTTAGAAACTATTATAGACCTTTCTTTAGGAAATTTTGGATATATCTTCAATCAAAGAATCTTTTTCTACATGTTTGTTTATGTTGTCAAAGCGTTTCAGTGGTTGGGGAATCATTAAACCCGTAGAATGATAGAATGTTAGAGTTGGAAGGGACCTCCAGGGTCATCGCGTCCACCCCCTGCTCTGTGCAGGATCCACTAAACCATGTCAGACTCATGTCTGTCCAACCTTCCATTGAAGGAGAACTCCCCATCTCTCGTTGGAGCCTGTTACACTCATTGATTACCCTCAGTGTCAAAAAGTTTTTGTTTCTGTGTCTCCACTCATTCGGGGAAGTAATTCGCAGTACGTTTTAGGATTTTGAAATGTTAAACACAAGCAATTTAGGGGAAAAAATGTCTCTAATTATTTTAATAAAGGTCTATATAAGTAACTGAGGTTGTTATTTTTATTAGAACCTACCCTTAACGTTAATTGGCATTATAATGTACAGTAGTAATACCATGGGCAAACTGATGGTACCAGGATAGGCTCAGTGCCAACCTCCTCCCGGGCTGGATTATCTATACTGTTCTCTACTGACCTGTCATTGAGACTGTTATAGGATGACATTAGTGGGGGTCTTTACAATGGACCCCAAAGTGTCCTGCAACCTTGTACCAAACAATGTGAACCTTTTGGCTTTTAGATCAGGCATTACTATGTCTCAGAGCTATGTCTGATGACTGGATTGTATGGGATTAGGTACCTGTATATGCAACGTCATTGGCGCCACTCATCTCCTAATGCGGGTGGAAATGATCAACACTGGAGAAACCCTCCGAACTTACTAATGTACATGCAATACAAAAGCTGCCCTGATCTCAAGATCTCCGTGTCAGTCTTGAGTCTTGGTCCCGCCAATCTGGTTTTGTTTTCACACCGAGAGAGCTGACGCCCTGTGTCGGTCATGAGTATTGTGAAATTTTTGGGCATCAACAAAACCGCTTATTTTTTTGGTTTGACAATACCCTTTAAATACTAAATGCTCTTTCTAATTTTCATCGTCCTTTGCCAGTGCGCACTTCTGTTTTATCGTCTCTTTGAAGAAGCTTATATTTCGTTATAATGGAGCCAAAAGGGTTAAACTTTATAGCCAAGTCCAAGAACGAAAAGGAAGAAAACAAGAAAGTTCTTTATCTAGTTGATCCAGTTTTGTGTCAGAATGAGGTGGAATTCATTAAATATCCTGTTTACACTGCGGCTCATTTCTAAGGGATGCTCCCATGTCAGATCTCCCAAGTTTACTATAAGCTTCTAATTAAAAGCTACAACTTTGGAGCCGGTTTCCTCTCTCTTCTCCTGTGCAGTACAATTTCATTATTTTCTGATGTCATTTGTGGAAACGCCCAACGCAATTACTACAAAGGTGTTTGGTTAATAAACATACGCCTGCAGAATCTGACCCCAAAAAGAGAGGGGGAGAAAAATAAATGCGTTATTTTAGGACAGGTGAGCAAACAGACAGAACACATAGTACAGCGCATTCTGAAAAACAATGCAAATGTGGTTTACACTGCAAAACCAGGTTGGTACTCTTCTGTTACTACCCGACCAATGGACTTGATGGCGGAGAATCATCAAACCAGTCCTTCCGATGTAGGATGTTAAATAGACATGGAAGGTGGCCAGGTATCGGCTTCATTACAAAGGACACTAAAAGGCATAGACAGCTGCAGTCCATTGGCTGCATAGCACCCTGGTGTCCAGGGGCCCAGGACCATACAAGTTGTTACTGTACTTAGTGCCCACATAGTTGACAAATGTCACCTCTTTAAATAAAAAATGAATTTAATCCAAATAAAGATGAGCAGAAACCTTAGTAAAAATAATATTCGTAAATATTTCCAATCCCAGGTCTGGCAGCGTTTATCACCTTTATACCCCCCCCCATCTCATCAATATCCAAAGAGCCGACTGATGGAAGTCAGAAAGATGGAATTTCTGCTGATTCTTCCTCATCCACTGAGACTACACAGAAGAAGTCTGAATGGCCATAAAAGTCTACGGAAAAGCAATTCTTATTATTTATTTAGATCGTGTCAGCAGCTAATGATTATCTATTTCATCTCCACTTGTATGTTCTATCTAATAATCTATCTTTCTAGATATGTGTATAAAACTGATCAGTTCTGGTCTCCAATAGCGCTTAAAATCCAGATTTATGCTCCCACTTATTGGTATTACGATCAGCATGCTGCAATGCTAGACTCGACCCGTGGACAAGAGCGGCGCTGTCTCTGGAGAAAAGATAGACTTCTTTCACTTATGTCGTGTAAACCATTTATATATTTGCATTTGAGATTAAGACTACTCATTATTTTCCCTAAAGTAGGTGATTTTATTATAATATTTTTCCTAAACTGACATAAGCCAATCTGTATCCAAAGGCCAGGTTCCTATCGATGTGTCTTCGGTCTATGTGCACAATGACCAATCTTAGTGCACAAGTCGCCGCATACTCTTATTGGAGACTGATATAAAAGTTGCCTGAAGAAGGAATTGAATCTACCCCAAAACGCCCTGCATGAGCAAACCTGGCTTGCATCCTCAAGATTTGTGATACCTTGGCAGCATCCAGGATTTACCACCCATGTCCTCCTCTTCACATTCTTCGTTCTCCACCCACCTGATGTGAGCTCCGTGTGCGGAACGACAGCCCCATTTCACTATCACGCTTAACGGAGTTGTGCCGCACACAACCTGCTCAGGAGAGCGTCTGATTCATTCCACCCTCACCCTACGCTAGCGATGTTACACAGGGAGCGCCTCTTTTCATCTTCCTTCTGTATAAAAGAAGGCACCTCCGGCACCTGTCCGATCTGCATATTGACATAGGCATGTACACAAGTCGTAGATGTGACTAGTCTATGGTGACGTTCCTCTAAACCCGGCCCAATGGTTTCCGATACATGTATAGGGCTATAGAAGACCAAGACCATGCGTTTGCATTAGTCTTCCATTTACTATGCCCGGATGGTTTTGCCCTACCAGAGGATGTTTTTAGATTTCCAGTTGCTGCCCCTTAATAAATATAAGGGTGTTACACTTTTCGGTGTTTCTGGTGGTGGTGAGGCGATGATGAAACACAATCTCACATCACACAGGAGACCTTCTCCGTGAATGAGGTCAGCCCATTGAGAGCTCTGCTTCGCTGGCAGTGCATTTGGGTTAAAGAGCTAAATCTACAAAGCTATTAAAATATAAAACCTCTCGTAAAAAGAAAGGGAAGGATCTATATAGGCGTCAGACCTTAATTTATCACATTGCCGTCATTTCCTATGTTTATTAATCAATTCTGGTCCATAGTTAGAAGATAAGTCCTCCCTGTGGAATGCGCAGTCCATTTCTGAACAGTAGATTAAAAAGAAAAAAAAGTCATGTGTCCCTAAAAGATGAGAATTATTTCTTCCTATAAAGGATAATATTTATATGTTCTGATTCTTCTAAGATCCGAACTGAGAATAGGAACGATTCTAGGAAAAGAGGTGATTTTAAGTAGGATCTGAGCGATTCATGTTGATGATCAACGGGGACTCCTGTTTGTGTTGTCAGACGTAAGAACCGTGATCAACACATACAGATTTTTTTTTTTACTTCTCAGATTAATGAACTTTTCAATTTTTTATAATTGCCATCATTGTGAAGTATTACTATTGGTCACTTACAGCAATTGCCTCAAGCTGTACTGAGTAGTAATTGCTTTTCTAAAGTTTGTAGTCCTAAAACTCTGTATTGAGGGCATTTTACATGGTGCAATGCTTAGGAAACTGATAGTTTGCACCCGATTATTGCCCCTTGTAGACATAGTTTGCACCCGATCATTGCCCCTTGTAGACATATATGCAACTATTTTTACACCGCCTAGACAACAGTTGTCAGAAGAATGGTCAGATATGTGCCTGGAATGCCAAGAAGGGGCGCTTACAAGCTACTCTGCTTTAATTTGGATACTGGGCACCTGATCATTCCCCCTTGTAGATGTAGTTTGCACATGATCATTGCCCCTTGTAGACAGTTTGCGCCCGATCATTGCCCCTTGTAGACAGTTTGCGCCCAATCATTGCCCCTTGTAGACAGTTTGCGCCCAATCATTGCCCCTTGTAGACATTAGTTTGCGCCCGATCATTGCCCCTTGTAGACATTAGTTTGCGCCCAATCATTGCCCCTTGTAGACATTAGTTTGCGCCCGATCATTGCCCCTTGTAGACATTAGTTTGCGCCCAATCATTGCCCCTTGTAGACATTAGTTTGCGCCCAATCATTGCCCCTTGTAGACATTAGTTTGCACTCGATCATTGCCCCTTGAAGACATACGGTATATGCAACCATTTTTCCACCGCTAAACACCACTTGTCAGAAGAATGGTCAGATATGTGTCTGGATGCCAAGAAGAGGTGCTTACAAGCTACTCTGCTTTAATTTGGATACGGGGCAAAGTAAATATTTACCAAGGGTAAAGAATAGTTCGTCTTCAAGTCTAAACAATCGTCTCATTAGATCTCTGGATTTGTGCTGATATCGACACTGAAATCTCGTTCTTCTGAATTGCATCTGGATATTTCATTCCTTTTGATACAATTACTGACAAGACTCTGTCTAAATCCTACATTAATCAGAGCACTTTTTAAAGTACATATACTGTGTGTGCAGATAAAACAATATTTAGTATGTATACATATAGTGCAATAACATGACTAAGCATATGGTGCAGATATAGACAGGAACTCGTATGCTGCATGTGTGATCTTCCATAAGGATTGGTGAGTTAAAGCTGCTGCTTATTGGGCCTGTTCCCTGCAGCCAATAATAAAATATGGCTCAGGGTTTCATTATGGGATGTATTGATTACCTTTTGGGACAGATGAATTATGGAGAACATTAAATTAAAGAAAAAAAAATGGAAATATTTTAATGAGACTAAGAGGTCGATTGTAGAAATGGCTGACGCACCAGCCGTCCCTGCGCACTTATACTCTGGTGAGTGAACGGTTCAAGGGCTGCTAATCTGTGGGAAATATATATACAGTATGTACTAATACAAGACTAAAGAAATAACCAAAGTCATGTTGTGACGATGTAATCAACAGCGTATTTTAGTCGCATACTGTAATTACCAGTACATGTTGCAGTAGCAACCGGACAGAGTATCTGCGGAGGTCTGCGTCATGTACGGCTTTATCATCTTAAGTGTGTGATCCGGTTTTATGTAAATACAGTTGACTCATTCCATAATGAAAATTGCAATTTTCCAAAATACTTTTTCTTTTCGCCGGCATATATCTTGACAATGGTGGTAAACTCGAAGACATAATCTCCTTTGTTTCCAGAAACGAAAAACTGATAGTGTATCAAACTTATCACGAGAAGAAAGGGATTTGTGCTGCTGATGTGTGTACTTGGCATTATGTAGCCGGAGTACAATTGTAGCGATCCCTCTTGTGAGAAGAACACGAGGTCTCTGCTTTTTTTTTTAGACTCTGTATATAGGAATGCCGTCATTCAGCAACAGCAAGCAGTGATGTGGAAAGGGATATTAAAGTTGCAGAAAGTCTAATTAGAAGTCTAAAGGTATGTGCACATGTTGTGGATTCGTTTCAGAATCCGCAGGTAAAATGACCTGCGTTTTACCTGTGGATTTTGTGAGGATTCCACCTGCGTTTTTACACCTGCGGATTCCTATAATGGATTAGGTGTAAAACGCTACGGAATCCGCACAAAGAATTGACATGCTACGGAAAATAATCCGCAGCATTTCTGCGCGGAATTTTCCGCAGCATGTGCACTGTGGATTTGGTTTTCCATAGGTTAACATGGTACTGTATAACACATGGAAAACTGTTGCGGATCCTCAGGGCCAAATCCGCAACGTGTGCACATAGCCTATGACTTCTTTGTGCAAAAGTACTAACAGTACCACAATCTGTCCTTGCAACATATGAGTGATGTATAAGATTTTACGTGTGTCCGATGTGTTGGACGTGTGCAAACTTTACTGTCAAGAGAGCAGGTTTTGCCTGCAGAAAAAAAATACTGCAAAAATGCACTGTGAATATAGCCTTATAGTACCAGAGGACGATGAGTCTGTACAAGAGAGCTGGGGCTATGTAATGTCAGGTGTTGCACCGGCTGTGCAGGAGAACTGCGGCACTCTACACCCACAAGCAGGATGACGGCTGCAGGTTGCTGCACATCCGAGTGGAGAGGGCCCCAGTAAATCTGCGCCACTGCCCCTTTATTCTCAGAGACCGTGCAGGTACCAGAAGACCTCATAAAGATGGACTTATCCTAGCAATATGCCATCACTTTACAAGACGGAAAAAGCTTTTTAATGGTACATCCTCATGGGACCAATACACTTTGAAAATGCTGCAGTTTTGCAAAAAATTGTTGCAAAAATCCGGAGCATAAGAGAAAGCATTAACATGCTGCAAATTTAAAAATCTACCCCGCGGGTCAGCCTAGACTGTATATGAGGGTTGCAAAAAATCTCATCCACAATTCTGCTAGTGTAATGTGCTTTGTCTAAAAATTCACAGCAATTTCCAAACTGTCGGGTTCCCTTTTATCTAGTAAAGACTGAGCTGACGAGGGGAGTCTAGACTGGGATGCTCCATGCGGACGAGGGGCATCTAGACTGGGATGCTCCATGCGGACGAGGGGCATCTAGACTGGGATGCTCCATGCGGATGAGGGACATCTAGACTGGGATGCTCCATGCAGACGAGGGGCATCTAGACTGGGATGCTCCATGCGGACGAGGGGCATTTAGACTGGGATGCTCCATGTGGACGAGGGGCATCTAGACTGGGATGCTCTATGCGGATGAGGGGCATCTAGACTGGGATGCTCCATGCGGACGAGGGGCATCTAGACTGGGATGCTCCATGTGGACGAGGGGCATCTAGACTTCCCTTCATCTCTAAACTCCTCGAACGCCTGGTCCACTCCCGTCTTACCCGCTATCTCTCAGATAACTCTCTTCTCGACCCTCTTCAATCTGGTTTCCGCTCTTTACACTCTACTGAAACTGCCCTCACTAAAGTCTCTAATGACCTACTAACAGCTAAATCTAATGGTCACTACTCCATGCTAATTCTCTTGGATCTCTCTGCAGCATTTGATACTGTGGATCATCAGCTCCTCCTCACTATGCTCCGCTCCATCGGCCTCAAGGACACCGTTCTCTCCTGGTTCTCCTCCTATCTCTCTGACCGATCCTTCACTGTATGTTTCGCTGGTTCCTCCTCCTCTCACCTTCCCCTTACTGTTGGGGTTCCTCAAGGATCAGTCCTAGGCCCCCTCCTCTTCTCTTTGTATACTGCCCCTATTGGACAAACAATCAGTAGATTTGGCTTCCAGTACCATCTCTATGCTGACGACACCCAACTATACACTTCTTCTCCTGATCTCACGCCTGCCTTATTAGAAAACACCAGTGATTGTCTTACCGCTGTCTCTAGCATCATGTCCTCCCTCTATCTGAAACTAAACCTGTCAAAAACTGAACTCCTCGTGTTTTCTCCCTCTACTAACCTACCTTTGCCTGACATTGCCATCTCCGTTTGCGGTTCCACCATTACTCCAAAGCAACATGCCCGCTGCCTTGGGGTCATCCTTGATTCTGACCTTTCATTCACCCCCCACATCCGATCACTGGCTCGCTCTTCTTACCTGCATCTCAAAAACATTTCTAGAATTCGCCCTTTTCTTACTTTCGACTCTGCAAAAACTCTTACTGTTTCACTTATTCATTCTCGTCTGGACTATTGTAACTCTCTACTAATCGGCCTCCCTCTTACCAAACTCTCCCCGCTCCAATCTGTCCTGAATGCTGCTGCCAGGATCATATTCCTCACCAACCGTTACACCGATGCCTCTACCTTGTGCCAGTCATTACACTGGTTACCCATCCACTCAAGAATCCAGTACAAAACTACTACCCTCATCCACAAAGCACTCCATGGCTCAGCACCACCCTACATCTCCTCTCTGGTCTCAGTCTACCACCCTACCCGTGCCCTCCGCTCCGCTGATGACCTCAGGTTAGCATCCTCAATAATCAGAACCTCCCACTCCCGTCTCCAAGACTTTACACGTGCTGCGCCGATTCTTTGGAATGCACTACCTAGGATAATACGATTAATCCCCAATCCCCACAGTTTTAAGCGTGCCCTAAAAACTCATTTGTTCAGACTGGCCTACCGCCTCAATGCATTAACCTAACGATCCCTGTGTGGCCTATATTAAAAAAAAAAAAAAAAATTAATTAACTGGTTCATGCAGCTTTACATGAACACCCAAGCCTTACACTATGGCTGGTCCGAATAACTATAGCAATTGTTACCATCCACCTCTCGTGTCTCCCCTTTTCCTCATAGTTTGTAAGCTTACGAGCAGGGCCCTCACTCCTCTTGGTATCTGTTTTGAACTGTATTTCTGTTATGCTGTAATGTCTATTGTATGTACAAGTCCCCTCTATAATTTGTAAAGCGCTGCGGAATATGTTGGCGCTATATAAATAAAAATTATTATTATTATTATTATATCTAGACTGGGATGCTCCATGTGGACGAGGGGCATCTAGACTGGGATGCTCTATGCGGATAAGGGGCATCTAGACTGGGATGCTCCATGCACTGAAGTAAGGCGAGAACTTGATGTAAGGCTCACTACCTTATCTTTGCAGCTACACTTACTGCACCCAAACCGTTTTTTCTATTTAATTTTTAGAGGAGGCGCCATCTCACTTTACGGCTCAAGTAACAAGAAGGCTAAAAGCTGCCATGAATGATGCCAAATAAAAAGCATGTGTGCATGCCCCCCACTGCTGCAGTGACCCCCAAGATCACATTCCCAGTTTTTACTCCTATTTACTAATTTGCGAGAATGTGGTCACTTGGGTATTTTTATTGCTGCTGTTCACTCACTTAATGTGTTTTCGTTTTGTCCCCATCTCTTGTATGAATGTTATTGGAATCTTCAAGTGGAGCTCCGTGTCTGAAGCAACAAAGATAAACCTTCTGGAGAAAGCGTTGACACCAGCTCCTTCTTGTATTCTGCAGTAGCGTAGATTATTAGATGTGAGCTCGGGAAGGGTTAATCACTGGTGGTAGTTCCCATCCCAGCACTTAGAGAAAAGTTTGTGTGTTCTGTGAGAGTCCGTACAAGGCTGCGTGTTTAATTAATAACTGAATTGCAGCTTATTGTCAGACCTCCCAGCAGCCCTGAAAGCTTTTGCTTTCACCTGGGCAAAAAAAAAAAAGGTGGCGGTTTCCGTGGATACCAGGTCTTTGTGGCGACACACCCTTTTTATTTTATGTTCCTCAGTTCCCTGGAGTTGATTGTTTTTGGCAAAGAACCTCAGAAAGTCATCCAACTATTAAATAAAATAGATGGGTAGCAGGGAGGGCAGGACACAAACAGGCTGGGTTACCTGCAGCAGCTTCCGCCTGTGCGATGGGAGGTGTCCCTGCCACCTGTCCAGGATGGGAATTGTGCTTATCCCACCATATGGCGAGCATGCTGCACATAATAGGGGGGTTTAGCAGTGAAGTCGCTCAAGTTCTCTGGCATCATTGTATTAAAATGTGGCTGTCAAGTAGATGCATCACCTAGTGCAAAAAAACAGCTCTAATTCATCTGCTGCCGCTCCGTGAATGCTACACGCGTTAGGGGCACGTTCATACCAATGTTTTTTCGGTCTGTGTGCTAAACTGACAGCGCACAGTCCCAATGTTGCTCCATATGCTTCTTCACATGGACTTACTTAAGGACCCTTGATCTCGAGCCACCGCCACTTGGATGATTGACTGCTGCAGGTAAATCGCTGGCAGCGCCTGCACTCGTCCCATTTGCAGAGAGTCCAACCGAACACGAAGACTCTCACCACACTTGTGTTGAATTTTTTTTTTTTTTGAGGGCACAGTAGTTGATTAATAACGATGAGTGAACGTGCTCGGATTAGGTGTTATCTGAGCATGCTCGGGTCCTAACAGAGTGTCTTCAGCGTGCTTGAATAATATGTTCAAGTCCCCGCACCTGCATGTCTCACGGCTGTTAGGCAATCCCTGCATGTGTTGAGGCTGTCGAACAGCCACGAGACCTGCAGCCACGGGGATTTGTACATAGTATTCGAGCACTCGGTTAGCACTCCAGCGTGCTACGATAACCCTTATAACACTCAGCATAGTCGCTCATCACAATTAATTGAATAAATCCGGCAGTGGCAAGATCCATGTTTAGCCCAAAATTCTGCTAGTCCTTTGGATGGACTCTTCCCCCTTATTTTACCTCTTGCCGCTGAGACGACTCTTAAATCCGTGTACTTTTGTGTTGGCTCACATTCAGTTCTTGCACTGCTCAACTTATGTGAAGTAATACAGGTGTTGGACGATATATATTTGCCTTCATGCACGAGCAGATTGGATCTTACAACTTCTAGTCCAGTGGTAAGAATAGCTAGTTAGTGTAAAAAGCACTAGTATAACATCCAGAAATATTGGTAGAAGGAAGCGTGAACAAGTACTCAGACACAGAAAGATGTAATTGTGGGGGATGATATAGAGGAGTATAGCAGGCGTGCACTGTCTGTACATATAGGAGACTGATATTGTCTGTTTTATCTTATTATTAGCCTTGTGTAATGCCAATATTGCCCGAGCTTTATACTATGTATGCTCTGTGATCTCGCGGCATAACATTTCTTCACTTCCTAGAACTTTGGCTGTAACCTATTCTGCTGCGTTGTACAGCGATCATCAGTTCTCGCATTGCTTCTGTCTCCTTCTATGGGACAGACAATCAACCTTCCATCTTAGGGCAGTCTCACACGTCCAGATAATTCCGGTACTGGAAAAATCAGTACCGGAATTATCCGTGTCAGTGTGCCGGTGCGTTTCTGTGGCACATCAGTGTGGCACACGTGTGCCCACTGGGTACCACACGCACCGTGCAGGAGACAGCGCTAAAGTTTAGCGCTGTCCCCTGCATCTGGTGCTAAAGCCGCGATTCATATCTTCCCTGCAGCAGCGTTTGCTGTAGAGAAGATATGAATAATAGTGTTTAAAATAAAGATCCATGACCCCACCCCCCTCCGACCCCCTGTGCGCCCGCCCGCTGTTATTAAAATACTCACCCGGCTCCCTTGCTGGCTGGCGCTGCTTCCTGTCCTGGCCGCACCTTCTACTGTATGAGCGGTCACGTGGGGCCGCTCATTTACAGTAATGAATATGCGGCTCAACCCCTATGGGCCGCTCATGGATCTTTATTTTAAACACTATTATTCATATCTTCTCTACAGCAAACACTGCTGCAGGGAAGATATGAATCGCGGCTTCAGCACCAGTGGGGGGGACAGCGCTTACAGTAGCGCTGTCTCCTGCACGGCACACGGACTGCACACAGACAACGTCCGTGTGCGGTACGTGTTTAACACGGACCCATTGACTTTAATGGGTCCGTGTAATCCGTGCTCTCCCATGAACACTGACATGTCTCCGTGTTTGGCACACGGAGACACGGTCCGCAAAAAAATCAATGACATCTGCACAGATGCATTGATTTCACTGTCTACGTGAGTCAGTGTCTCCGGTACATGAGGAAACTGTCACCTCACGTACCGGAGCCACTGACGTGTGAAACCGGCCTTAGACTACTAGTATGTTTTTACACCCTGGGCACACGCACGCTAATCCAAGAAGATAACGATCTAGATGTTGTTCTTTGTGAACCCAGGACTTTCGCGCCGCAAGGCAAGAGTGCTAACGACAATCCATAGTGCTAATTAACTGTGAGGGCATTAAAGGGGTTTTCCATTTTCAGGTTACCCATCTCCCTGGTGCACAAAAAACCCTTTTTCTTTACTCACCCTCCCCAGGTCCAGCACTGAATCTCAGCCGGTGCCCATTCTCTGCAGTGCTGATGTCACGTTGTCAGCACCGCAGCCATTTGCAGAGCTGCCGAGCTCTGCATGAGTAGACGGCACGAGCCACTGATTGAAGATGCAGACAGAGCCCAGGAGCAAAGGCGGACCTGACGCGGGTGGGCGAGGAAGAATAGGTTGTTTTGCGTCAATCTTCAAACAAACTTCTTTCATGCACGAACTTCTTGGGAGACAGATTTTTTTAAAAATGTAAAACCCCTTTAAACATATAATCCTGTACGATCAGTGATTCCATATTACTTTACAGTCCTACTTCAGCACTTTATGGCGGCCTATGTCTGCTGTGCATCATGGGAATGCCATAAATAACGTCGGTGTGCTTTTACTTAGATACAATTTCCACTAGTAAAATGGAGATGTCTGGATTAAAAGGCCCTCCTAAAATGAGAATATTGCTCTGATCTGCAATACCAGACATCACCACTGGACTATAGCGGCACAGTTTTTTTTTTTTCAATATTTACTGTGGAAGCGGTATGATTTTATATACTGTATAAATGTCTTACTAGTATGGATCTATAGAAGAAAATAGGAAGGCAGCACTCCATTTTTCTTCTATGGATTTTTGGCGGCAAGTATTGGATGAATTGCTTGGGAGGCCCAGGCACCCGCTAGTATAGTGTTGTGCTGTTCCATTTTTTTTCTTTCTAGTATGCATCTAGAAATGACTAGATATTTTGCTAATTCTATACAGAAATATAGGTGTATAAAAAGCTCTTGTCTCTGCCACGACACAGCCGTGCCCTCTGTGAGCACACATACACACCCTCGCTACGTACCGGAGGCACGCCTGACCAGCGCTTCACAAACACCAGCACTCAAAGCCAATGGGAAGAAGAAAGAAAGATGCCAACCTTCATTAATTTAAATATTTACCAATCCAGTTTTTTTTTTTTATTGTGTGTGTTTGCTCTATTTGTGTACAAGAAATACCTGCTGCATGGGCGTACCCGGTGCCGAGATAAAGCCGCTGACATCAGGATGAAAAAATGCAAAGAAAAACATTTTCATGCCGGAACAGATCAAATTGAAGATTTTTTTCTCCCTTTCGTATGAATTGTTACCATTATGTATACTTTTTTTTAATGTCTTTGTGAGTTTAATCATCAAGGAGGATCGTTGTAGTCGTGTCATGAATGCTCGGCTTGTGGATGTTTTGTATGGTTTTGGTTTGGAAAAAAAATGTATTCTATAAACTCAAACGTTATACTGTATTGAACTATACAGATAGTCTGATACTGGGCAGTTGGTTCCCAGCTTTTATTCTGAGAACCTTCACATGACAAGCACCCCACATTTCATTATATACATTTTAGTGAAAAAGTTCCATTTATCAGACTGAAATCATTGTGAGAAATACCATTTTATATATGTAAAGAGAAGACTTCTGTTCCCATCCCCTTTGTAGATTCGGGGTGCAGTTGTAACTTTTGCTGCGTATTTTAGATACAGTATATTCGATAAGGGATGGCTGTTGTCTCTGGACTATTTTTGGAGCATTACATACATACAGGTGATATCATGTGTGCCGAGCGCACAGGTATTCAATTTTCTTAATTAGTACATAAACATCATTGACTCTTAAAATAGACACTTATGTATCCAGGATTTGCATACTCATCGCAGAACATGTGCATCTGGCCTTTTTGAAGACTTGCCCGTAAAAAAATAAAAAATTAAATTCAGTGTATCACTAATAAATAGGTATGTCCCGAGTTGTCCACACTGGTGTAGTCCCTTACAACTCCTAAAAATAAGCTAGCACCGATACCAGTTATCACTGGGAGAATACCATTTTTTTTTTTTTCCCCCATAGAGACGGACTCACCTTAAGTTCTGATGTCGAATGTCTAATAGACGTGTTATCACTTTTGAGACAATGTTTGACAATTTTTTTTGTCTCCAGAGTCAGTCGGGTGATGGATAGATGACCACACATCAGAACCTCGCTGAGCCTGGATTGTATCGGCCGTTGCCCACCCATTAGAATACAGAATTGGGATGGGCTTGAGAAGAATGAGGATATTGTTGTAGACATTGCCCCAGATTCAATAATCTTTTCGTTTTAGGTGTTTTTACAAACCCAGACCAGATACCAATCAGACACACCTAATTATTAGGAAATGCATTCATAATGTCGGAATTTGTTCTCTGCTGCTGGAAGCTTCGGTAATGTCATTAATGTATTTATTTGTGTTCTGGTTAGGACAGTTTCAGTTCAGGTTATTGTTGTTACAATAACTGGTTGGAACACATTGATTACTGGGAAGGATTGAAGCCATTTTAGGACTCGCTGAATGTAGTATGGGAACGTTTTTTGGGATGGATTTTGTTGCTTGTGTGGATCTAGAATAGAAGCGCTGATTACCAAAAATCTTTCCAAACTCTCCATAAATAGCCAACGTTCTAATCCTAGAACATTATCCCCTAGTTTGTGTCTTCTCCTTGTGCCATGAGGCTGAGCTATCGCTGTCCTTCGTGTCTCTCGGCAGCTCTGGGTCTGCTTAGCAGCCTAAGGATTGATTTCTCTTAGAGTTACTGATCCCTGGAAGTTAACGGGATCCGATCTGCCAGGGCTCATTGATTTCCCTCTGCTGCCATGTTTACTGCCTGACTTCCATTCTGTAGTATTGATTGGGGAGGGACACGCAGCTTTGTCTTCATGCTTCTGATCTGGGACGCATATCTTGAATTTGCGATGTCTCTGACATTTTTGCTGAGTGTCTTGTAGAAACCTTCCACCAGCCATTTCAACGCTTCCATGCTTGTCTGGATAATCTCAGTAGGTGCACTATGGACGCTCGTAGTGACAGTCAGTCCCTACTTTAGTGAGTTGTATTTCTAACAATATATATACATATATATATATATATATATATATATATATATATATATAAGTCAAACCAATCTAATCAGTTTTTATGAAGAGGTAAGCTATAGACTGGACCACGGTGAGTCATTGGACGTGGTATATCTCGATTTTTCAAAAGCGTTTGATACCGTGCCGCACAAGAGGTTGGTACACAAAATGAGAATGCTTGGTCTGGGGGAAAATGTGTGTAAATGGGTTAGTAACTGGCTTAGTGATAGAAAGCAGAGGGTGGTTATAAATGGTATAGTCTCTAACTGGGTCGCTGTGACCAGTGGGGTACCGCAGGGGTCAGTATTGGGACCTGTTCTCTTCAACATATTCATTAATGATCTGGTAGAAGGTTTACACAGTAAAATATCGATATTTGCAGATGATACAAAACTATGTAAAGCAGTTAATACAAGAGAAGATAGTATTCTGCTACAGATGGATCTGGATAAGTTGGAAACTTGGGCTGAAAGGTGGCAGATGAGGTTTAACAATGATAAATGTAAGGTTATACACATGGGAAGAGGGAATCAATATCACCATTACACACTGAACGGGAAACCACTGGGTAAATCTGACAGGGAGAAGGACTTGGGGATCCTAGTTAATGATAAACTTACCTGGAGCAGCCAGTGCCAGGCAGCAGCTGCCAAGGCAAACAGGATCATGGGGTGCATTAAAAGAGGTCTGGATACACATGATGAGAGCATTATACTGCCTCTGTACAAATCCCTAGTTAGACCGCACATGGAGTACTGTGTCCAGTTTTGGGCACCGGTGCTCAGGAAGGATATAATGGAACTAGAGAGAGTACAAAGGAGGGCAACAAAATTAATAAAGGGGATGGGAGAACTACAATACCCAGATAGATTAGCGAAATTAGGATTATTTAGTCTAGAAAAAAGACGACGGAGGGGCGATCTAATAACCATGTATAAGTATATAAGGGGACAATACAAATATCTCGCTGAGGATCTGTTTATACCAAGGAAGGTGACGGGCACAAGGGGGCATTCTTTGCGTCTGGAGGAGAGAAGGTTTTTCCACCAACATAGAAGAGGATTCTTTACTGTTAGGGCAGTGAGAATCTGGAATTGCTTGCCTGAGGAGGTGGTGATGGCGAACTCAGTCGAGGGGTTCAAGAGAGGCCTGGATGTCTTCCTGGAGCAGAACAATATTGTATCATACAATTATTAGGTTCTGTAGAAGGACGTAGATCTGGGTATTTATTATGATGGAATATAGGCTGAACTGGATGGACAAATGTCTTTTTTCGGCCTTACTAACTATGTTACTATGTTACTATGTAACACTGACTGGTTTCTCCTATGGAAACTATGAGTAGTGGTATTTTACTGGAGTGGAGACGTGTGCTAACTAGTGATGAGCGAATATACTTGTTACTCGAGATTTCTCGAGCATGCTCGAGGCTCCTACGAGTATTTTTTAGTGCTCGGAGATTTAGTTTTTCTTGTCGCAGCTGAATGATTTACATCTGTTAGTCAGCATAAGTACATGTGGGGGTTCCCTAGCAATCAGGCAACCCCCACATGTACTTTTGCTGGCTAACCGATGTAAATCATTCAGCTGCGGCAAGAAAAACTAAATCTCCGAGCACTAAAAAATACTCGGTCACCCAAGCTTCCTCGGGAAATCTCGAGTAACGAGTATATTCGCTCATCACTAGTGCTAACCCAAGACCAGCTAAATGTACGGTATATTGTTTTCTTAGGTTTGGGTCCCTTGTAACAACTGATGCAAATTACTGAAACCTTTTCTACATTTGGTAGGCAACAATTTTGGTGGGATTGGCTCAGTCTTGCCTGTGAACTTGAGCGGTCTTTCACAACCATTTGTGGCTGTGCTTACACATCTGTGCAGTTACTCTTAGGCCTCTTTCACACTTCCGTCTGTGGCAAACCGTCTCAATCCGTTGTTTTGGGAAAAAAAAATGGATCCTGCAAATGTGTTTGCAGGATGCGTTTTTTTCCCCATAGACTTGTATTAGCGATGGATCGTGATGGATTGCCACACGTCGCATCCGTCGTGTGAC
Source organism: Ranitomeya imitator (assembly GCF_032444005.1). Lineage (NCBI taxonomy): Eukaryota > Metazoa > Chordata > Amphibia > Anura > Dendrobatidae > Ranitomeya > Ranitomeya imitator. The sequence goes on from NC_091291.1 coordinate 138,704,870, forward strand.
GGATCCGTCGTGTTTTGGCGGACCGTCGTCACAAAAAAGCGTTCGATGTAACTTTTTTTTTTTTGTGCGACCAGTCCACCCCCTCCTCCCCGGACTTCGGAATGGGTTGCGGATGCGTTGAAAAACTGCATCCGCTGCCCACGTCGTCCCCAAATTTCACAACGTCCGTCGGTACGTCGGCCCGATGCATAGCGACAGACCCGTACCGACGGAAATGTGAAAGAAGCCTTAGATCACATTATTAGGTTTTGGTCTCCTGCAGAATGTTCTATTTATCCCGTTCCTTTTTTATAGTGTATCCGAATTCAGCAGAGAAATAAAGTGCTCAAATAACCTGTACAGAAACATGCCTAAATAACACTGTCCAATCTATAAAGTAGGGAATGTAGCGGTCATTCTGTAGGTTTGGTAGGGCAACAACTGTGGGATCAGAGTGCAAACTTTGGGTGCCCTGCCATCTGTGCCTGGGCTCCTGAACCTTGCACCTTGGCTCCACATATGGAAAAACAATGTGCCATGTACAACCGTACGTGTGGCTCATCACTGTGGTCTGTTACTTAATATATTTTAAATATGTATTCGTAGACCATTCTTTCTCCTTAATTCCCATCTTTGCCCATTTACTTGACATGTGACTGGATTTGGATTTTTGGACTGGGCATTTCACATAGGTATGGTCCCATGCATAAAAGCTCTACTGCTTGGTTCATTTGCACCCCCTGTAAAGGTTATAAATAAAGTAGAAATTGTAAATCCACTTAGAGGAACTGTTTTACGAGCGATTTACACCTGGGGAAAACCCCGTTAAAAGTTCCAGGATGGAGTGTGCCTGTCCTTCAGCCAGATTCCCACAGGCACTTCATGTGTGGCCCTGCTGCTTGGAGAGCTGACAGACGACGGCTGCCGAGAACATACAACCCTCTCTCCATTGTCACTGCAGTCTACTGAATAAGTCCTTACATGCCGCCACCCTGATATAAAAGGGCATTAACTTTCTGCTTTTAAACCTGCAAAACAGAGGTGTGATAACCACACAACAAAAAACAGAACACCGAACATCAGAGGGAAATCTAAAGCAGACCTTGTTTCAGGGATTATCCAGACTTTACAATTTAAAGAGTAAACTTCACAGAATTTAAAAAAAAACAAAACAAATCCACCCTGAACTACATTTCGTTTAGGAGCAGACGCTTCTATTCATTGTACAGGTGACAAGGAGATGGGTCTACAGGACTATCCTGCAAAGGAACTTTCCAACACTTCTGAGACTTTGGAGCCAAACAGTTGAAAGATGAAAACATCATAGAAGTGTGGCAGAAAAAAATATGGGATAGGGTTTTTATTTTGGGTATTTTTTTTCCCTTTGAAACAGATTGTAATAAACAAATGTTTCATTTTATAGTTCATAAAAGTTTTAGTGATTGAAACGCGTAGGCATAAAGGACCATGTGCCTTGTATGTATGTAGAGGGTACTTGTATGTGCAGTTTAACTTTATTTTATTGCTAAAGAAGACTTTCTATACTCTACCGGAAGCTGAACTGCTCATGTCTGACTGACCGAGATTCTGGTCTCTTATCTTTTGAAGTCAGCAGGTGTCCCAGCACTCAGTAGTCTCCTGGGGAAAACTCTCCAAACACGAGGGTGAGGTGAGCTGTTCAGAGAGACAACTACTACCATGGAATTGTTTTGTCAAGAGTTCATTTGTGGAATCACCGACATTCAGGAATTGTTTAACCATCCGACTTTTTTTTTGTAGCGTAAGTGTTGGCAGATATCTACATACGACATACAGTGCTGAGCCCTATTCCACAAGTGTTCCAAGCCAGAATATGGCAAGAACCACTCAACTAGAGGAAAAAAGAGAAAGGTTGATCTTGATGGACTTTTTTTTTTTTTTTTCAAAACTATGTAACCAACAGTCCATCACTAATTGTAAGGCATAAAAGTCAGTCAATCCTTTAAATTGCTTCAGCCCTGAAAATATCCTCAATTGCAGTCATGATAACCTTCAATCATTAGGATGAAGCTGACTGAGGATCACCTCAGGAAAGGAAGACCAAGAATTACATCTGCTGCAGAGGATAAGATCCTCAAAGTTGCTAAGGGTTATCTAAGGGTTATGTTTTCTCCTTGTAGAGAGTGACATGACAGGTCTGGCGCACCAGTATGAGGGTACAAATGCCTTGCAAGATCCTCTGGGAAACTAAATATGCAAATTGTCTCTTCAGAGTGGAAGAGGACTTGAATTCTAGTGCCACCTAATTTGAAGTAGAAATTCTACAAGTCAATATCAACCCTTTAACGAGCCTTGCAATATGATTTGGGATAAAAGCCAAATCAGAATCTTAATTTGCTCACTCAGTGTCCCAAGGTTTTGCCCATCGTCTGTGCAAAGTATGAGTTCAAGTCCTCTTCCTCTCTGAAGAAACAATTTGCATATTTAATTTCCCAGGGGAGCATGACCGGTCATGTCACTCTCCACAAGGAGAAACCTTACTCCTTAGATCCCAGACTTAGCCTGTCACCTAGCCAAATCAAATCTCATACTTTGCACTGATGAGGTGCAGTACCCCGAAACACTGTGTCTGCAAATTGAGATTCTGATTTGGCTTTCTTCCTAAGACTCATTAAAAGGTCGATATTGACTTCTAGGATTGCTACTTCCAATAGGTAGCACTAGAATTCCAGTCATCATCTTCTCTTGAAGAGACGATTTGCATAGCTGTAACCACAAATTGTAGCACCTTAGATAACAGCCGTCAGAAATGATTCACAGACATCAAGCAGTAGACACATCTCAATATCAACTATCCGGAGGGAACTGCGAGAAGCAGGACTTTATGATCGAATTGATACATAGAAGCCACAAGTGAGGAACACAAACAAAAATAAATTCATTTTGGCCAAGCAACAACATTTTGGCCCTGCGCTTAGTAACCCGATGTTTACCCTGGTCACCCCGGGGACTTCGGCATCGTTTGTCGCTGGAAAGCTGTCTGTGTGACAGCTCTCCAGCGACCACACAACGACTTTCCAACGATCACGGCCAGGTCGTATCGCTGGTCGTGATCGTTGGAAAGTTGCTGAGTGTGACGGTACCTTTAGACTTTTGGTATCAACCAGCATGTCTTTCTGAGATGCAAAGAAGTTAAGCATATGGCTTCTATATTTGTGGTCCCCATCATGGAGATGGAGGTGTGATATTGTGTGTGATTAGGGTTTTGCTGGTGACTCTGTTTGGTATTTTGTTCCACATTCTTGACACTTCCCTAGCATAGCGACCTCTGTAGTCTGCAATCATCACCATCACATCTGAGCTGCACTTAGCATGAGCACCATTTGTGATCCAAAAAGCATCTCCAGGCCATGTAAGGGCTATGTGATCACGAAGGAGAGACATGGAGGCTGCCGGCGGGTGACATGACCCCCACAGTCACCGACCTCAACCCAGATAACATGTTTTGGGTGACATGATATCCACAATCACAGACCTCAACCCAGATAACATGCTTTGGGTGACATATCCACAATCACCGACCTCAACCCAGATAACATGCTTTGAGAGGAATTGGACGCAGAGTGAATGATAAGCAACCACAAGTGCTCTGCTCCTCTGGGAACTCTGTGTTTCTTTGTGGTTTGCTGCCTTCATTCTGAATCTGCAATGTGCACTTTCCAATAAGAAGAAAGGAAATCATTGTACGAACAGGGGTGCCCTCACCTCTTTTGAGCAGTACTGTGTATATAGTATATTTAATAATAACTTGATTTATAAAACATTTCATTTTCTCATTCCACAAGGATTCATGGATTGCAATGAAAATGAGGGAACTTGTCTAATTTATGGTGGTGGACTCGGTGGAGAAAATACTTCCTTCTTACGTTTTTAGAGAAGGCCACAAAGATAAGATATGTCATATCTCTTAATTACCTCTTGGCTGCCCTGTGTTCAGTCTTTTCCTGGGAATCTGCTGGTGTACAGTTTTACAATTATTCTGTTGATCTGCAGTGTTCAGGATATCCCCACATATGGACCTTCTTTGGTTTTATTACCTTTAGTTTTAGGAACCAAATGACAAATGTAATAGAGAAGCGGTGATGTCACTGAAAAGCCGCGGCTCCAGGGGGCTCCAGGGCTGTTTGGGGCTCATCTTCAGGATCCATATGCACCAGATGACCTTTGTAACCCCTCTACCTTCAGATGGCGGATTGGTGCACCTGCACCCACCATCATAGTATTAGGGTGTGTTATAGATTCCCGAGGAGTCTTGTATTCTTCCAAGCTTGGGTCCTGTTTTGGATGATTAAAGCTTCATCCACACAAGTATAAGTCCAGAGGGAAAAAAAATCTATATATGTCTTTTTTATCACTTGCATTTTTCAAATAAACAGCTTATCGGGCTGTGTTTGCCCTAATTAAGTATATTAACAATAGGGGAAAAAAATCAGATCACTTTTTTTTATTGTATATGTTTGTATCTGTGTTTGGGAAAAACTTTGAGAAATGCCCCAGGTCTTTAGCATCAGGTGAACCACTGACAACATTTAAAAACAAAAACAAAAAAAAAACCGAAAAATCAGGTGGAACAAATGTGTATTTTGTCTATTTTGAGAACTGTATTTTAATAAACTTGTGAGAATGAGACTGTAGATTTGTATTTGTTGACTTTTGTTATTCAACTTGTATGAACCTTTTGGAACTTTTTCTTTGGTTGTTACAGTAACGTAACCTCACCTGGCTTTTAAGCTGTGTATATTGGGATGAATTATGGTTCAGTTGGGCCAGATTCACACTATTATATATATTTTTTTTTTTACATTGGGGCACTGCTCCATTTATATATTTTATTTTTTATTAGGAAATCTGCTTTCTCCTGGAGATTGGGGCCGGTGTGAGAGATGGAGTTGCAGAATACCTTTGTGAAATGGACTGAAGTAAAATGCACGTCTGCTTCTTAATAAGCCAGAATGTGGGGAGATGTGTTTCAGCTTGCCTTTTATAGACATTGGATTAGGTAAATTTGGCAGCTTTTCCTCTTCTGCAGTGCATCTGTATACTTGTGTTTTTGTTAATCTTTACATTGTAAAGTATATTCCTTCTCGTCGCATGGTCCATGTATATATCCCCGCAGCCCCCAGTATGGCCAGGCTTCCTCCTGCACATTCCAGCTTCTCTTATTTTAAGGCTGAGAACAGGTGTCTCAGAAAACAACCGGGCGTGGGAATAATAAAAAAGAGCATTCATTTTTGCTAATCTGTATTTATAGTAAATAAATGGGAAGAAATCAGTTTGGAATTTACGTTCCACCCAGTCCTGCCTTATGTAAGACAGTGCAGGTCTGTGGCGCAGAGAGGGAACATTTCATTCTTTGTGTAGATCTTCCCAAGTCTTTGTTCATTTGTTTATTCACATTACAATCTCCAAGATCTGGTGCCAATTTTTTTCATTTTTTTTTTTTATTAATCTATAGGAATAAAGAATTACTATTGTACTGAAAGTAATAGAATCAGTCTGGTTTTATACAAGTCATGTAAGAAGCCCATAAGAATGGGAGCCATGATATTAGTGACCCAATGGCCTTGGTGTGGACGGCTTGGTGGCAAAAGACTGAGAGATCAGATTTCATTATTGACACCATGCTTATGATATCTTGGGCGAGAGTTGGGGACAAATTTGCTTTTCACAGATAGTATCTCTGACGTCCAATGCAGCCATTTTGTTGCTGTCGACTGTAGTTTTGGTCTGATCCACCAATGTCATGCCAACTTGAGCAGATTGTGTCTACTACTGTCAAGATTGTTTCCCGGCCATTATGGCCCATGCAGGACATTGGCACGAGAAGCCACAAGTCTTTTTCTCACTTCAGATTTCACATCATCGTCCTATGTTGCTGTAGTGAGGAAATACCATCGTTCTAGCAAGAAGAGGTCTTAAGTAAAAATTTAATTGTGGTAATAATTAAGCTTCTTTATTCCGGCTGAAATAAAAATTTTGTCCAGCAATTTGGGCCTCATAAATATTTTATTTGTTTATTATTAAAAAATGATTTCCATGTTTTGCACGATATTCGAATCTTGTCCTTTCTCCAGGATCTGCACATTTGGCCTTGCGTAGGGTTAATAAGCAACTGGGGAATTCATCATATATAGTTAAATGCTATAAAATGCAAAACTACTCCAAATAAAACATTTTCAGTAAGCCGATGTTTATGTATAGAGCAGAGTCCTTTACTTTTGCTCGTTATATTTGGCTTCCAGGTTGGTAATAACTTTGTTTTAACTTTTTCCTGTAAATGTAAAAGTGATTTTAGCATCAAGCTTGCAATTTCTACTATGTTTGAGTCCCCGTGGTTGCAGGTGTCGCAGCTGCTAGGCAGCCCCTTGTGACTGAATCCTAAAATGCTGTATATATGACCTTTTATTATCCTCACCTATGGTCCCATGGGCGTCGCTGGTATTCATCCTGCACCTCCTTCTTGTGATGCCGTTCTCCGTGCGGATGACGCATCCTGCGTCATCCACAGTGTTCCCCTTCGCACTCCTGCTCAGGCGCACTTTTCTCTGCTCTGCCGAGGGTAGAGCAAAGTACTATAATGCGCATGCGCTGGCACTCTTTGGCCTTTCCCCATGCATGCGCAGAACAGTGTTTTGCTCTGCACTCGGCAGAGCAGAGAGAAGTGCGCCTGCTCAGTAGCACAAAGGCGAATACTGTGTGGATGATGTAGGACGTGTGATCAACAAAAAGCAGAAAATGAGGACTGCATCGCAACGAGAGGAGACGGTAAAGCAAGACCAACAACGCCCATCGGATGAGACCATCCGGTAGTTGAGTATAATGGCCGTAAGTTATATGGGAAAACACTTATGACAGGTTAGTTTTTAAAGTTCTGACTCTTAGGACGTATCCCCTCAAATTAAAGCTAATTGGATTAAGGGTTTAGGAAATATAGCTCTTTTCAATATGCAGCTGCTTCTTTTTAAAGAGACCAAAAGTAGTTGGACAATTATCGCAAAAGCTTTTTAATGGTCTGCATGAGCTATTACCTCTTTAATCTATCATCAAGTAGGTAAAAGGTCTGGAGCTGATTCCAGATGTGGCATTTGCATTTGGAAGCTGTTGCTGTGAACCCACAACATGTGGAAAAAGGAGCTCATGATGGAGGAGAAACAAACCTTCATTTGGCTAAAAAAAGGAGAAATCCATCAGAGAGAGAGAGAGCAGAAATGTTAGGAGCGGCCAAATCAATAGTTTGGTACATTCTACAAAACAAAAAAAAAAAAAAAAAGTAATGCACTGGTGAGCTTGGGAACTCAAAAACACCTGGACATTCATGAAAGACAACAGTGGTGAATGATCACAGAATCTTTTTCATGATGAAGAAAAACCCCTTCACAACATCCATCGAAGTGAAGAACACTTTCCAGGAAGTTGGTGTTTCAGTTCTAAGCGCATCATAAAGAGAAGACGTCATGAGAGCAACTACAGAGAGGTCACCACAAGGTGCAAATTATATTTATCAATCGATCTTAAATAGAAATGACAGTTTAGCTTTGCCAAAAAAAAAAAAATCACCAGATCTCACCCCATCGAGCAACATTTCACAGGATGAAGCCAGAAAGACCCACAAACAAGCAATAACTGAAGTCAACTGCAATAACGGCGGCAAAGCCTCTCAAAGGAGGAGACCGAGCACATGGTGATATCCATGGCTTCTAGAGGTCAGGCCGTAATTGCCAGTAAATGATTCTCTACAAAGTATTAAAAAATGAACATTTTATGATAAAGTTAAATAGTCCAATTACTTATGAGCCCATGAGGAGGCTTTGTAGAGAAATGGTTGTAATTCCTAAATATTTCACTGGATAATTTTGTTCAACCCCTTTAATTAAACCTGAAAGTCTCCAGTTGTATCTCAGTTGTACCATTTTAAATCCAAAATAGTGGCCTGCAGAGCTGAAATCGCAAAGATGCGGTCACTGGCCAAAAATCTCTGGCCCTAACTGTGTGTGGTCAGCTCTTTTTCCCTGCAATCTAAGAACTTAGTGGGGATGTGAAGGATCTATTAACAAGTTTTAGACACTTTAGTAGCAGCATAACATAGTAGCATACTTCGGCACTTGTCCTATTTGCATAAAAATGTGCAACTTCTAATACCCTACGCCTTTTTGAATTGTGAACTGGGTCACCATCCACCTGACAAATGTATGATGAAATATGACAATTTGATGCAAATCATAGCATGCATGGATTAATAAATTTTCCCATATAAATCTCCGTTTTTGTGGGACTGAGGTTGGATGAGTTGATTATCTTTAAAAAAGCCATTATTATTTCCATGTGTTTTTATTAATACATTAAAATTAAGATCTTCCTTGGAACATGCAAAATAACAAAAAAAGCCCCAATAGTGTGGTAAAAAAAAAAAAAAGTTGATTGCGTTCACCTATTGATTTCCACCTGTCCGGCGCTTTTTGCTGCAGGAAAAAAACAAACAAAAAAAACTATAGGACAAATGGTAAATCTCCAATGTGTGTGAATCTCTGCTCATAGACTGCAACATATAAACTTGTACCTGTGACCAAATGTCTCCATCTCTTATGTACAGTTTGTAAAGTTGTTTTTGTTCTTTTTTTTTTTTATTTTTTTTTCAGTGTTTTAATAGTAATCAGCGCTGCTGTCTTTGCTACAATGTCGTGGATTGATTTTTGCACCCGTAGATGCAGATCCTGAGCAATTTTTTCCCCCAAATCTCTGGCCGTACCATAAGACTTTATGTTCTCTCTCCTGATTAAGTCTCTATACTTATGAACAAAGTATTGCCGATTTATCGTTACATTATCGTGGACACCAGCTTTTAGCAATTTCCGTCTATATTTAGTAATTACTATAACTTGTATTAGAAGAACTTATTTTGCTTGCTACTCCCTGGTTTCCAGTCCTTCTTTATTACTTTATGCCTTTGTATAACTTTTTGCTATTTGTCGCGCTAAAATCTGCTTATTAAGTAGCAAACAGGAAGGGCCATTTTTTTTTTTCTTCAAAATGTGAGCAAGAAGCGTATTCAAAACAGGGATTGTCATGGAAACGCCACAATATTTGCTTAAAATGACACAAAGTCTCTTGGTAGCTGTGTTGACACATTTGGCTCCATTTTTGGCTCTGTCCCTATCCGAAATGGATCTTTACAGTCGCCTTTGTTATTTAACAATTAGCTGCTTTTCCTCAACTTTTCTGCTTTTGTCCTGAAATTAAGAAATGTGGAACAAGTTCAGGATTTATTAATTTTAAGAGAAAAAAACGTAGTCACCCTTTTGAGTCCCGGTATGAAGGAAACCTCGACCGATGCTGTAATTATATTGTATAAATCCCACAAATAGAACCAGCCCAGCGCTTAGAACACAAAGCAGAAATGTGAGAAGTTTCAGAAGTTTTCTATTTATATTCATTTTCTAATTTCTTGTTTCTAAAGTTGATTAGAAAACTGCATCTGTTCTGGACTTTGACTGTTGTCAAGGTATAAAGCTGGAAAATATGATTATACTCTGTATAAAATGACATGGCGTAATCTCCACATTACAAGCTGATAATCATAACAGCAAATTAACCAAAGATATGTTCCGAGCTCGCATTAGGTGGAAATTAAAACCGCATTCGTTTCATGTTTGTTTTCTTCTACACATAAAATACATTTGTATTCTAATGAAAAAGCAATTAAGCCCTACCCTTTATGTATTAGACATGTTTGCTTATTGGTACAAGTCATTTTTTGGTCCATTTTGACTCCACTTTTAGAGCCCACTTTTTTTTTTTAGAGCTCCACTTTCAGGCGACTTTTCAGAGGACGCAGCCGTGACGGGAGGAATAACACTGTTTCTGACCATTATGTAACCTATACCTTGTATTCTCAAGTGTTGCCCTCTGCAGGCTTTATCCGTAAGGCTACAGTCACACGTTCGTGTGACACATCCATGTGCTGTCCATTTATTCTCGACAGCACACTGACCCATAGTTTAATTGATCCATATACACATCTGTTTTAAAGGCTGTTCCATGTCTCCTGTCTTTGAGACTCCGAGCACATCCGATTCTCATCCGTTTTGTGGATCAAACTCTGTTCTATAAAGTCCTTTAGAAACACCTAAGACAGACTTTGTACTTCAGTTTTCCTTCCGCGTTTCATCCTTTTATAACTGAAACATTAGGAGTCGATGAATAAATAAATTAAAAGTTCTGACAGTCTACCTGTTTCAGGGGATGAGAAAAAACCTGTAAGCAATTACAGTGGCATGTAAAAATTTTGGAACCCCCTGGTCAAAAAATCTCTAAAAAGCCTAGTTAAAGATGACACATTTCCACTGCATTTTAGGGGAAAAAAGTCATTTTTTACATTTTAAAAATTACAAAATGGAAATTGGGCTGAAGCAAAAGTTTGGGCACGCTTGTAGATTTGTGTACTCCGATAACCTTGACCAAGTTTTCAGACCTTAATTATCCTGTTAGGGTTATGGCTTGTTTACTGTGACTGGTAGGAAAGGCCAAGTGATGCAAATTTCCCAGCTTTATAAAAGCCCGCCCTCCTCTAACCTTGTGCCAAAAACCAACAGCCATGGGTTCTTCTAAGCAGCTGCCTGGGACTCAGAAAATGGTGGAGGCCCACAAAGCAGGAGAAGGCTATAAGAAGATAGCAAAGTGTTTTCAAATTGCCCTTTCCTCGGTTTGAAATGTAATTAAGAAATGGCAGTGAACAGTAACAGTGGAGGTCAAGATAAGGTCTGAAAGACCAAGCAAAATTTCAGTGAGAGCTGCATGCAGGATTTCTAGAGAGGCAAATCAGAAGCCCTGCCTGACTGCAAAAGGCCTTCAGAAAGATTTAGCAGACTCTGGAGTTGTGGTACATTGTTCTACTGTTCAGAGACACCTGCACAAATATGGCCTTCATGGAAGAGTCAGAAGAAAACCTCTCCTGCATCTACGCTATAAAATTCCCTGTCAGAAGTATGCAAAAGAGCATCTAAACAAGCCTGATGCATTTTTTAAACAAGTCCTGTGTACCTATGAGGATAAAATAGAACTCTTTGGCTACAATGATCAAAGGTATGTGCAGAGAATAAAGGGCACATAATTTCAGGAAAATAACATCTCACCTACCATTAAGCATAGGGGTGGATCAATCATGCTTTGGGGTTGTGTTGCAGGGAGCATTTCATGAGTAGAGAGAAGAATGGATTCAATGAAATTTCAACAAATTCTTGATGCAAACATAACACCATTGGTAAAATCTGAAGGTGAAAAGAGGAAGAGGATGGCTTCTACAAATAGATAATGACCCCAAACACTTGTCAAAATCCACAATAGACGACCTCAAAAGGCGCAAGCTGAATGTTATACAATGGCCCTCACAGTCCCCTGATCTGAGTATCATTGAAAATCTGCTGCTAGACCTCAAAATAGCAGAAGATGTAAGACGACCCAGGAATCTCTCAGAACTGGAAGAATTTTCCATGGAAGAATGGATGATAAATCCTTAAAACAAGAATTGAAAGACTTGTTTAGCTACAAAAAGCTTTTCCAAGCTGTGATACTTTTGCATTGACGCATCTTCCTTTCTGTAATTGCTAAAATGTAAAATATGGGGGAATATATACATTTCACATGTTTAAAAAGGAAATGTCGTCTTACGCTTTAGGCCTTTTAGAGATCATTTCATCTTCAACTGTTCACAGTAACAGTAATTTTGGCCAGGGGTGCACAAAGTCTTGCATGCCACTGTATAATGCAGCTAGGATAACACCTGACCAAAAATTGGTCCATTTCTCTCAGATTGTAATACTTACAAGGATTTATGGCCACAACAGTATGGAGGATATTACGCGTCATTACTGAGTAGTTTAGTTGTGAATCCAACTCTGGGGAATGATAAAGCACTTACTAGAAAGCTGCAGCAGGTTCCGTCTCTTGGCCTGGCCTCTCACACTGTTCCTCTCTCCACCCCTCTCCATACACTTTAGTAGGCAGCTGTAACCTGATCCCTCAGTGATGTGGACGTCCATCTTTTTTTTTCAAAGTGAATAATGAATTCTGTAGGGAAGGCTTGGCTCATAGGTGAAGTAAGACACTGTAATGAATCTCAGGAGAGAAATCTAAGTTTCTTCTGTTTGCTTGAATACACAATTTGTCAATTTTGTTCTTGAGCAGCAGAAGATTGACATGCAACTTTTCTTCCAAAATGGCACATAGATGGTAGAAGACAAGAAAAGTTTATTTGCTATTGTTAAAAAAAAAAATTCATCAAATTGCTTGCGGCATTTTTTTGATTTATTAAGAAAAATGTAAAAAATAATGACAATAAATATCACAAAACAAAAAAAAAAAAATGAAAGCTCCGGGTCTAGATTTTACAAGGGGACCCGATAGCTGATGAATTAATTTTTTTTAAATTCTTTAATGTTCAATATCTTACATCAGACCGTGAGGGACCCGTGTTTGCTTGCAGAACTCGCCCTCTGGGTTTCTATCTCCTTCCTCTTCTGGCTTGTTGGGATGAGGCAGATGGGTCCAAAACTAGGATTACTTGTCACTTGGTGGCATCAATCCCTTACGTGTGGGTGTGGTGGCTAGAATAGGTGTACACCTACATAGATGTATTTCCAAATTTATGTAATCTGATGTTTTGCATTTTTGAAGCTGGTTCTGAAGCTAAAGAATATTTCTTCTGATGTTTCTTGTAGGAGTCCAGTTGAGCGAGGCCATTTTCACAACGACTGTAGTGAGGAGCGTCACGGGTTGGGGATGGACATCGCTGCAGCGAGACTTCATGTACAAGGTAAGGTCTTCTTCAAAGATCCCGTTACACGACTCATGTGCAATTCCTAAGTGTTGTGTCCAATCGTATGCTCACATTGGCGGGTTTTTACTCTAAAATATAACCACCTTTTACTTGCCAATGGGTTATGAACTTTCTTTTTTATTCCTTTACTGAATACCAGCTCTCTCCTTTTGCCGAGCTTGTGCCCATATAGCGTAGTCATCCTGAACAAGCACAGCTGCAGTGTAAAACTTTCTGATTTTCTCATAAATTACCGTAATTAAAGAATACCGAGAAGCCAGAGCAGAACTTAAAAAAAAATGTTCCTAATCCGACCCAGCAGTGAGCGGTGGAAGCGCCTCCAACTGGACATCTGCCGATACTTCTAAGCAAAAACTCAGGCCTATTTTTTATTTTTTTTCTTCATAGTTTAGGATGCAAAGTATTTTCTAACTTTTTATAGATTTTGTCTTCTGTTTCTTTTAATTTCCATATTTCCTCTCGTGACTGTCCAGAATTATGTAAAAGGCAAAATAAAAAAAACAAACCTTCCTTCCGATGCCTTCATCCTCTCCCATGGTTTGTAGTAAAGTGTGGCTGTCAGCATTTTGATAATGTAAGACCTTTTTACGTAGCAGTCCAGTAAATCACATTGATAGGCAATCACTAAGACATTAGCTCCCCGCCGCAGTCACATCTGATAATCTATCCATTTGTAAGTATAAAATCTAATAGAACTTCCTTTCGAGTTCGCTCTGACCACCGCCCGCCCCGCCTGCCATCCACAAGGCCTGGTTCCCGGACCATCCAACAGCGGCAATTATTTGTTATACGTTATGTGATTATATGCACATGTCAGAGAATTACTACGTGCCCCAGTATTTTAGCCGTATCTGCTCTAATCTGATAAACATAATCCTATTGTGTCCCGTACTATAAATATTTAGGGTAAGTTAATGAACTGATCTGTAATAACATAAGGGGGGGGGGGGCACCGAGATATTACTTCTTATTCCGTCCTATTGTACAGTCGCAGTGATGATTGTCACTTCACTCCCCCGATGAAACTTTTCTCCGAATTTTAGTTCACAATTGTACTTTGTCGTCACTTTTCTATTCCTGAGAAAAATCCTCGACAACCAAAATGTTCCTGTTCCCATAGAAGGTTGTCGGCCAGCTTTCCTGCACCCTAAGGCTCTACAGAAAGGTTCCTGCAATACTCCAGTGACATTTTTTTGGTAGGATTTCTAGAGGAGGCTGATCGCCAACTTTTCACATGTCTGTTGTACCACTTTAGCAATTTATCACTTATTCGCATCATCGCTGAGACCGCCACCAATCCCGAGATCAAAGCTCTGAGGTGTTATGGCGCCATTCAAATTGGGTACCCCAGGACCCCTTTCTCAGGATTTATGGGGGTCCCAGTGATGTGAACCCCAAGCGATCAGCATCTTGCTAAGTTGGGACAACCTCTTTTAATGCTTTTTTATTCCCTCTTACATACTCCCCTATGAAATAATCATTGTTAACCATTTTTTCTTCGGGCTCTGCGTTCTGTCATTCCTCTGTTATTCCTCCTGGAAATGTATGAGCTTATTATGAGTGGGGGGCTATCATTCTCCATGTCGGGGGGTTGTGTCTTTCCTTGTTAAATTAGATCGTAGAGTGCCGCACCTCACCCCCCTATTGACAAGAGGAATCGTAGCACCCAATTCATCATTTATTCTTACATTTAGAAGAGGAATAACAGAGGAATTGGGGTTATAAAAAGTGATCCAGAAATATTTTAGTAGTTTTATGCAGCCATGTCAGGGGATTGGATGGGTCGGCAGTAACGTCATTTTAGATAGAGGGAACTATAAAAAAACAAAAATATGTTCATTAATGTGGCACTTTAGACTATTAACAAATTACATGCAAATAACTTGTCGTTGACACAAAAACCCCTTTATCCCACGGCCGAGGTCTGCGCTCACCGGTTACATGTGGGCAGAACAGCCAACAGGTATATGCCATCTGCTGCCTTTTCATGTCAGGGGGCTCAGTAAGTAAAAGACTCCACATCTAAGGGGGCTCAGCCAGAAACACAAGATGTCTTTCAGCCTCGTTGTGCGCACCAGCTATTTCATTCATTAAAAATTAATTCATCCAATATGACCTTTGGTTTTGAAGTCCAGGAACTTGGGGGTCAGTTTAATGAGGCCCCCGGTGGGACATCCTTTGCTTGTACCGAGAGCCAACGCTGGAGACGACACACAAACACGACTCTGCAGATCATCCCCGAGCCGACATGCTGCAGCTGTCAGTCACTAATCTCTTTATATTACGCCTCATTTCTACAAATTATAGCCAGATTATGAATTCTAAATGAAAGCCAAGATGCCGTTTGCGCGTCTAAAAGAAATACATAGAAATCAATAGCCATGAATTTTTGGTGACGGCCGGTACAGCTGTTTTCCTGCGTAGAACGTGTATAATGTTCACCTGTCATTCGGGGAAGTTTCACATCGTGTTCATAGAAGTGGAGGAAATTCTGTCACCTCTGCTGGAGGATGTGCTGGGGGATGGCGGATTGTTACTGTCCCTGTGGACTGTGATTTCTCTATACGTAAGGGGTATAAAACCTCTGCTGGGCATTTAACTCCTCAAATATGGAGAATTTTACTTTTTCTTTTATGTTTTACACTGTAATGTGGAGGTTCTCTAACTCTCCAGTATAATTCTGTGATCTGAATGGTTATGGTTGGAGACGTGAAATTCTTACCTGGTCGTGGATGTGTATTTACAGCTCTGTACAAAATAAAATAACAACAACTCTTTCTAAGATAGAAGTGTAAGTAGTTTATTTTCTGTCAATTAACAAAATGGAAGGTGAGTGAACAAAAGAGAAATGTAAATCCCATCAGTATCGCCTGTACCACCCATCGCCTCCATCATCAGTATCTGGTCACCGCCCGTCGCCTCCATCATCAGTATCTGATGACAGCCCATCACCTCCATCATCCGTTTCTGGTCACCGCCCGTCGCCTCCATCATCAGTATCTGATGACAGCCCATCACCTCCATCATCAGTATCTGGTGACCGCCCATAACCTCCATCATCAGTATCTGGTGACCGCCCGTCGCCTCCATCATCAGTATCTGGTGACCGCCCTTCACCTCCATCATCAGTATCTGGTGACCGCCCGTCACCTCCATCATCAGTATCTGGTGACCGCCCGTCTCCTCCATCATCAGTGTCTGGTGACCGCCCGTCTCCTCCATCATCAGTATCTGGTGACCGCCCTTCACCTCCATCATCAGTATCTGGTGACCGCCCGTCACCTCCATCATCAGTATCTGGTGACCGCCCGTCTCCTCCATCATCAGTGTCTGGTGACCGCCCGTCGCCTCCATCATCAGTATCTGGTGACCGCCCGTCGCCTCCATCATCAGTATCTGGTAACCACCCGTCTCCTCCATCATCAGTATCTGGTAACCACCTGTCGCCTCCATCATCAGTATCTGGTGACCGCCAGTCACCTCCATCATCAGTATCTGGTTACCCTCCCATCACCTCCATCATCAGTATCTGGTGACTGCCTGTTGCCTCCATCACTTCTTCTCAGTCATTTACTCACAGGTTATGAACGATGTCGGCATGATATTGTTTCAAACATCTTGTAGACCTGCCTCCCAATCTTCTGTGAATGAGGCCTGTGCGGATCCTTCTGTGAATGAGGCCTGTGCGGATCCTTCTGTGTATGAGGCCTGTGCGGATCCTTCTGTGAATGAGGCCTGTGCGGATCCTTCTGTGAATGAGGCCTGTGCGGATCCTTCTGTGTATGAGGCCTGTGCGGATCCTTCTGTGTATGAGGCCTGTGCGGATCCTTCTGTGTATGAGGCCTGTGCGGATCCTTCTGTGTATGAGGCTTGTGCGGATCCTTCTGTGTATGAGGCTTGTGCGGATCCTTCTGTGTATGAGGCCTGTGCGGATCCTTCTGTGTATGAGGCCTGTGCGGATCCTTCTGTGTATGAGGCCTGTGCGGATCCTTCTGTGTATGAGGCCTGTGCGGATCCTTCTGTGTATGAGGCCTGTGCGGATCCTTCTGTGTATGAGGCCTGTGCGGATCCTTCTGTGTATGAGGCCTGTGCGGATCCTTTTGTGTATGAGGCTTGTGCGGATCCTTCTGTGTCTTCATGTGACCCCAGACAGATGGGATGATGTGAGATCAGGGCTTTGTGGGGCCAGATCATCACCCCCAGGACTCATCGTTAATGATGGTGGCTGGATATTTGGGGCCTTTGTCCTGTTGCAGAATAAATTTGGAGTCAATCAGACGCCTCCTGATGGGTCAGTATCTGCCTGTGTTTCTCTGGGTTTTTCTGGTGACGGTGGGTGACCTCTTCTTTTTTTGTGCCATGTCCAGGTAGTGTATCCGCTGTTCCTATAACTTTGAGCTCCAGAAGAGTTTCCAGCTCTGTCTCTACAGCTGTTCTTTGCCTTGCAGCGCGATGTAGCAGGTGTGTTGAAGACTGTGGCGGTGTGATATACGTGTTTACAGACATTGGGGCTTCTTTATGGAGTACTTAGTATTAAACATAGGAAGTACTGTGGAATTAGCAGCAAGCAGACTGTAGTTTTCCCACACAGTTAACTCACATGAAGACTAAAGTGACTATGAAGTGGTTAATGATGGGCAGCTGTCGGCAGCTCTACAGTTGCCTTGTCAGCCAGCCCTGCAGTCACGGCTTCCGGTGTCATCCTGGCTGGCGGCAGGAAGTTAGAGCATGTCAGGGATGAGGGTTGATATGTCACATCCATCTGCCCTGGACCCGACAAATAGCTCATCCATATTGTTAACATATTGGCTACCATATGGACTGGTTAACTATCCAGGAACGCATGGGAGAGCAGACCTCCAAAAGTGGCAGCCGAGAGCGTGAAGGGCAGGTTGAGAGGAGCTCTGGGGCCTTGCAACGTGTAAGGCTGCTCTCACTGCATTAGCTGCAGGCTCTTTATTTAGTGCGTCTCCTGTGTTCCTGGGCCTGCGCTGGATCATTGACCTTCATGTGTAAATGGACTGGACAGTTGTAAGTCCATCCTTCAGGGCTCCACTGAAGCGTTGTCAGCTGTGCACTCTCAGGTTGCCATCAGCCAAACAGATAAAAAAAAGAGGAGACACAATAACGGAGGATGTGGTTTGTTGAATGTCATGTCCAGGATCAGAGACCAGCTCCTTGAGAAATCAGCTAAGTGACATTGGACGTAGGATGTCGGTATGTGTCTCTGCTCCCTGGAGACTGCCAGCAATAGCAGGCACAGTGACAGCCAGCGTTCAGACCGCTGTTTATACTGTATAGATCAGTCCTTGGCAGTGGAAGAGTTAATTGCATTCATCTCCCAATCCACTGATGAGAACTTTGCAGATGGACTTGGTTGCTGAAAATGAGGTTAAAATGTTACATTCTACAATATCCGTATGACTCCTTTTCAGTCCTTTTCCAGTTGTACGTTACTTTTTTATTATTATTATTATTATTATTATTATATACATTTTGCTGGCATATAAAAGAAAGTAGAAGCACCAGGGCTATGGAGTCGGTAAGCCAAACCTCCAACTTCTCAATTTCCCTGACCCCAGCTCACTACTTAGTAATACGGTACATAACGTGTAGCACAGGTTCATCTCCTCTACGGCCCTACAGCACTGGTCACTACTGAGCATGTACATAAGGTGTAGCACAGATTCATCTCATCTACGGCCCCACAGCACTGGTCACTACTGAGCATGTGCATAAAGTGTAGCACAGATTCATCTCGTCTACAGCTCACAGCACCGGTCACTACTGAGCATGTGCATAAAGTGTAGCACAGATTCATCTCATCTACGACCCCACAGCACTGGTCACTACTGAGCATGTACATAAGGTGTAGCACAGATTCATCTCGTCTACGGCTCCACAGCCCTGGTCACTACTGAGCATGTGCATAAAGTGCAGCACAGATTCATCTCATCTACGGCCCCACAGTCCTGGTCACTACTGAGCATGTACATAAAGTGCAGCACAGATTCATCTCATCTACGGCCCTACAGCACTGGTCACTACCGAGCATGTGCATAAAGTGCAGCACAGATTCATCTCATCTACGGCCCCACAGTACTGGTCACTACTGAGCATGTACATAAAGTGTAGCGCAGATTCATCTCATCTACGGCCCCACAGTACTGGTCACTACTGAGCATGTACATAAAGTGTAGCACAGATTCATCTCATCTACGGCCCCACAGCCCTGGTCACTACTGAGCATGTACATAAAGTGTAGCGCAGATTCATCTCATCTACGGCCCCACACCACTGGTCACTACTGAGCATGTACAAAAAGTGCAGCACAGATTAATCCTTACCAAAAGTCCAGATTGGGAACCGAACAGACGTTTATAGGACATTTCAGAACTTAATATAGTTTTTTTTTTAATGTTTTTACACACGGAGTTATGTCTTTTTACATCAGCTAAGACTATGAGGGGTCATCACAACAGAACCAGACCCTAATCAGAGAACAATAAAACAATCCTTATCTAAGAACAGGCCCAATATTTATGGACGTAACTGTTTATCACTCATGGTAATTCTGCTTCATGTCACCTGTCTTATCCATGGTTTTTCCTTTTTTTTTTTTCTGTGCTATGTTGTGCATAAATATGTGATTCTTCAGAATTTCTTTTAGTCTTTGCCTGATGAAGAGACCTGCGTAGTCTTGAAAGCTGCAATTTGTTACCATCTTTTCAGTTAGCCATTAAAAAGTATCAACCACTGAGGACTCTCAATTCTAAATATTTTACAATTGTCTGCATTTTTTTCAATAGTTTATGGCAAAACTACATTTTTTTATTTTATAATTGTACTGACCTCGAAATTAATGTTTTCACGTTTTTAGCGCACAATAAAGGCCGTAAAGACAAAAATCCTGAAACAAAAGCGAAATCGTTTCTTTCACTATTTCACGGCACTTGGAATCTTTTTCTGCTTTCCAGTACATTTTATGATAAAATGTAATTGGATAATTCACAAACGCTCGTATGCCTATGTTGATGGAAAAAGTAAAAAGTAAAAAAGTGAAGGCTCTTGATCAAAGGAGATAAAAAATTAAAAGTGAAAAGAAAAAAAAAAAACAGCTGCGGGAAGGTGTTAAAGGTGAATATGTACATGATTCACCTGAGGGAAAAAAATGCAAGTGCGTCAAAAACTGCAGTAAGACCCCATGTTTCTATGGCCAAGGATGGTCCTGGTGAGGGCTATAGTTGCCGTATTAATGATGTGTACAACTTGGCGGTTGTGTGAAGAATAATTGTGCTCATTTCTTGTGTCTCCACCTTTTATTTCCCTTTGGGGTATCTATGGCCGGGTCATAGCTGTAGTTCACTCCGGCTGACTTTCTCCATCTGATACGCGCCATAGCTTGGCCAAACTAATAGAATTGTGCAAACATGTTGGCGTATGTGACAACGCACACAAATACCCGTGAATGCTACGCGACATCTCGAGTTATAGAAACGGGATCCGCAGGCAGCATTCCAGCCTGTTCTGTTGGATTATTATGATATACACAGTATATTAAGGAAACGGGTAAATTAATCGTTGTCTTCTGTTTAATTAAAAATAAAAAAAACACGTTTGACTCGTTTGCCTGCAGACCTGATAATTTGACCAAGTTTCCATTGTATCATGTTATGTAAATTTCCAGATTATCCCATGCAAACCTGCACACTGGACTCATTCTTTAGATATTTATGATTGTGTACTTTGATCAATTTAAATGTAAAAAAAAAAAATCTGCAATTCAAGTTTGGCATTAACTAGCATTTATTGCCTGGGCTGGGTTAAATTCCTCTTTCCTCAGCTATTAATTACTTTTCAACGTGGATAATAAATATTATGCCACTCCTTCTCGCCTGGCAGTTGGATGCTGCGATCCCGTCACGTGTTCTCGGATTGCCTTCTCTTGTATGTAGAAATGGATTGTAGTAAAGCATCAAATTTAGGGGCCAATTCACATTCGGACAGCCATGTATCCGAGAGTAGAAGAAAATACAAAAAAGCTTCCAGAAAGATTCTCCCATTTTCATCAGCTGGGATCCATTCTAGCATTTGCCAAAAAAACAAAAACGCAAGAATAACGCAGAATCTGCAGTAGTGCACAATGTTCCTCTGCGGATTTTGCAGAATTAAAAAAAAAAAATCCCTCTTGTCACGTCCTTTAGCACCTCCATGGTTGTTTTAGATGTCCTCGTAGCAGGTCAGAATATTCAGTGACTGGTAAAGAATCGGATAAGGAGGCGATAGAAGCATGATGGTAGGTTTTTATAGTGATTCTCCCTAAATATTAAACTTTGAAAACTTTTTTTTTTTTATTTGTGGATTTTGCTTCAGATAAAAACTTTGGCGCCTGCACCAGCATCCAAAAGACGTGTGTGCACATAGCCTAAAACCATTTAAGAGACTCTTCAAGAAAATGAAAAAATTCTCTGAGGAGCATTTCCTGAAGTGCTTTCCACTAGAAAGCTCCTTGATTCTGACCACCTCAAAACAAACAAAACCCTAGATGTGCACATCTCCTGAGGTGTATATATTCACACACTGCAGGTTTTGTTACAGAACTTTGTGACTGAAAATCAAGTTTCATTCATTCGGCCTTTCTGATTTATGGATGAGACCGTTGTGGAAATTTCTGCAGTGTGTAAGTGAATCAACGCAAAGCCTGCATTCACACCATGAGTTCTTGATGGATTTTTTTACCACAATTTTCTGAAAATGTGTTAAACACGCAGAGTTTGTACCGCACTTTGGGACAATTGTTTCACAAAAAAAAACACATTGAGAATGTATCGTGTGAACGTGATCTATTGTGCTGCAGATTTTCCAACTGCAAATCCAGACTGAATTATCAGGGTATTTTTCGCTTGGAACCGTAACCTAAGGGCAGGTGCAGACGAGCGTATTCACTGGATAAATGTTATTCTATCAGGCCCTTCACATGTTCGATTTTGCTGCATGTCCGCGTTTATTGCGATATTCGGATCTCTCTTGGCCATGCTAGTCAATGAGTACTTGGGAAACATCAGTCTGCACTCTGATGACTTCTGAGAACAGTTTGATTTCTGCACACTCAGAGAATGGTGAAATTTTTCTTTCTCCATATTCTCTTCAACTGAAAGAATCAGATCGCAGTTTGATCAGAGTATCGTTTACATAATTGACCCGATTTTCTCGGATATCAAAAAATACACTCGTCTGCACCTGGCCTAATAGTCAGATGACCGAATCCTATGGAAAAGATCTCGGAATATTTAGAAGACTTGTTTCTCCCCGGTAGAGGGTGTAGGCGAGGACTCCAGGCCGAGCGCTGCTTACGGATTACTACCTGCGATGACATCAGGGATAACACAAATGTCAGTCTGACCGCCCGGCCTCCTCTCCCCCCTGTTTACCCACAGTGGAGGATTTTGGAATAACAATACTCCATATTTTTAGATGCTGACTGATTTGACGCCTCCTGGTTTTATGCCTCCATAAATCTTGCTTTATAGAAGCCATAATCTGCTCTGTAGGGAAAATTATTATTTTTTTTTTTCGTCACCAGGTGAACTTGTAGCTGTGCCAGATAATTGTAAGTCATGCGGGCAAAGTAATTTATACGTCCCATGTCTGTCGTCCTGTGTAAAACAGCAGCATCATGTCGGCTTCTTGTGGAACGTCCATAGTGTGCTGCACCAGCTGCTCAGGAAGGGTTAAGGTTGGCTCCAGACCCCCCTTATATTCTGCTTCATCTGAAGTCAGACTGACCGCATGGTCTTCTCAGGCCGATCCGATTTAGCTAATTAGTAATCTGACAAGAGCTGCCCAAGGGATTAGCGTCTTATCCAAACCGTCCCAAACTCCTGCAGACGAGTCCATCTCTCCTCCGGGTCCTGCAGGTGAAACTGGGAAATATAGGGGGAAAGGGATGTACCGTGAGGAGCTTTACTCTGGAGGCTGAAATCGGAGGGGGCTGCAGGAGTTATGGGGTGTATATTACAAATCCCCGGGCTAGAAGGATGTGCAGACATCTCCTGCTGTCCTGGATGGGAAGTGTCGGCTGCTACAGAGAAAATCCCTGCACAGTTTGTTAAGGATCTTGTATGTTCCTCTACTCATTGATTTGTCGGCTACGCTCAGCGAGATAATCTGGATTTGTAACCCTTGTCCTCAGGTGCTCACTTTCCCCACCAGCAGGTAGCGTTTCCTACCATTCCCGACCATTGACAGATGTGTCTTTAATTGTTCTGCCTGAACCCTACCGCACGCCCGGTCAGAGAGCCCGAGTTATTGAGCGCTGGTATAATCGCCTAGTTCAGGGCATGGTCACATGAAATTAGACCAAAGTGCTCAATATGGAAGATTTTTTTTGCCCTGATTGTAACTGGGAAGCAGGAGGCACAGGATGAAAAATACTATTGAGCCGGGTAATTAATATCCCAATACTAATACCTGCAGGCTGCCCCATTTAGATGAGGTTTTTGTGATGTTTGCTAGGACTGATATTATGTGTCATAGTTGCCATCATAAAAACTAGAAGTGGGGAGATTGAACTTCATGGTGAAATTGTAGTTTGTGAGCCGTCGTTGTGAGGTTGTCTTCTGCGTGAGCGCTCTTATATACCGATATGTACATGTGACTCGTATCTTCGGAGAAGATCTCTGAGCCATCGGTGCATAGACCCGGCAGTATTCCCATTTTCTGAGGCACAGGTTTTTTTATTCTAAACTTCTGGTTTATTTGGTAGTATATAAATACAGCACAGAACACATTTGCAAGAGCTTTTGCGTTGACTAAAGAATCCGGATATACTGAGCGGGACACAATATGGCCGATAGTCTGCGTTGTATTCTTATTTTTGGAAACTCTAAATTGACTTCTGTGAAGAAGTCTTGCAGTTATTGAGTAAATCTGGGGCTGCAGCTTCTTCAGTGTGACAACGGAAAGAGCCGATGAAACATTGCAACCGTTTTGGCAGCAACAAGGTTAAATTCCATAATGCTGATATTGGAGGTCACCGCACCTCTTTTTAGTGGTCCATCGTTGTAGATCGCTGTGCCAGCACTTAATAGCTTTTGTTGGCACATGACTGAGTGGGAGAGGAGAACCCGGCTCGTGAGTGAGATCATGCGTGCACCCCCCCATTCTCTACAGCTACCAGTTGCCCAGAGTGTCTTCTGGCCACATCATTAACTCGGGCATTTAGATTTCATTAACGGCATCAGACCTAGATGGTATTAAAAGCACCGCCAATTATGAAACGCTTATTAATCAACAGAGTAGACCTTCAGCACAAACACAAAGCTTTTAAGGACGTCTCCTCTGCAACAATCCCTGGTCCAGAAGTAATTATGGAGCCGACGATCGCGAGAAAGAAAAGCGATTAACTCCGCGTAGCCACCAGCGTCTGCCAGAAGGGGTTAAACTGAGCAAACGCCGTACTACGAAGACAAGTGAAATAATGCGACTATAGAAATATGTTGATGGCGGTTGCTGAAGGCTCCCAAACCTATATTTAAAGTCTGAGCCTAGGCCATATTTTTTAGGATAACTGATTTGTATGGTAATTAGACGTGTGAAAAAGGTTCCTTCGTTACGTTTAAAACTCAACATAATTTAGGGATGTCCGGGCGCAACGTTATTTTATATGGAAAATTAGCATTTGCATGCAACTGTAGCAGAAAATCTACGGAAGATAGTGACTTTGTCTTCATTTGTCATCCATTCTGCTCTGCTGCTTATGACCATAAATCGGGATTAGGCACCAGTTCTAGGTTAGGTTGGGTTAATGGGCCGATGATAGGTGATGTACCAAGGGGCACTCGGAGCTTGGTCGGGGGCAGCGTCCGGGAACTGAAGAAATTGCAAACCGCCGCTGGGCGGCTCGTCACTGGGGTTTGGGAACAGCAAAAGTAAATAATTCCAGAGAAGTTCCACCTTCTGTCTCTGTGGCCAATGTTCAGCATCTGTCTTCTGTCTCGTGTATGGCCGGTAGCCCTGCTTGGCAAGACGAGGGCTGGAGATACTTTCACGCTTTACAGCTGGCATAATCCAGCACGTAACTCTGTACCAGGCAGCTACATGTGACATTTACAGCTATGTGAAAGCTACAGATGGCTCCTGGTTACATTGCATCTTTGTTTCACCCAAGTCTATAGGCAGATTCTCCATTGGTGGCACTGATACAAGTTCTGTGCCCTCCTCTCTCTACATAGTGGCCTTATTAGCTTGCCACGTGTTGGCAGAAGTATGCCATGGCACCATGTGAGCGCTTGGAGGAGTCGTGTATACATTAGTCATAGTAATTACTGATGTATCATGTCACCAACCAATTAGCACTGTTAGGCCGTGGCCTATGGGATCTCCATGTCGACATACTCTACCCCTTGTGTTTTAAGGATTAAATGGGTTGGGTGTGAGATTAGTGCATCCTTCAATTAAATACAAATAAAATCTTATAGAATATACAATACAGAAAATATAATCATTTTTGACTTACAGACCACCTGAGTTTTTATAGTTTACTGACATTTTTTTTAATCCATGTCAGGAGGCCACAGTGACGCTGTCTTATCGTCCGGTGACGGCGTTATTCCTTCCTCACGTATCGTCTGCCATGGCGAGGCGCGCTTTACACAGATGGCACTGCAGCCTTACACAAGGCAAAGCAAAAGAAGACTGATTTAGAAAAGTGTTCAACAGGGTGGTTTTATCACTAGATTTCACAACATAAGCTGGCTACATTTGTAAAAAGTGCTTTTATTCTTGATGATGCTGATGTATTTACTTTGAAAACCCCTGTCAGATTGATAGTATAAGCCTTAATGAAAGGTTCACAAACTCTTTGCTCACCTAGCTTGATTGACAGCTCCTCAGGGTCCCTCCTACCTGCTGAGATCTTCACTGCTCAGCATAAGCTGCAGCTGAGTGGGTGGATCTAGCGGAGCTGCCAATCAGGCTGGGTGGGCGGAGTCTGAGCACATTCTGTAAATAGATTCCGTAAAATGCTCCTTTTGATTTCTGGATTAAGCAGCCATTCTGACAGTAGGTATACCAGGCTCATTAGGTTTCAGAGAACTGTTAAATTATGCAGCTTATTTTGTGAAATCTCCTGCTAGATCCACTTGAATACATTTTTGAGCAGTGTTCATAGCCCAGACAATCCCTTCAATAACCTGTACCTGTTTTTTTTTGTTTTATTTTACTTAAGCTGAGTACTTCCTCCAACTGGCGCCACTCCACAGAATGTGGAAAAGTTGTTTTTTTGTTTCTGTGCCCCTCCATTCCAAAGTTATACCCCTCGTTAATAATGTTGCAAGTTTTTCCTTCAACCAATTGGGCGTGTGCCTCAGAAGTCTCTACTGACCAGGCCATGTTCTGATTGGCCAATATCAGAGGAGAATAAGCAAACGCCCAGAGACAAGTTCTGTGGTTCATGCCCAGTTGGTTGAAGGAAATATTTGGACCACTATTACCTGAGGTCATAACTTGGGAACGGAGGGGCGCAGAAGAAAAGGAAAAGCTGTTCCAGAAATGGTGAAGCAGGAGGTGCGCAGCTGAAATAAAAACAAACAAACAAACCCAGTGACGGTCCCTCTATAAGTGCGTCTTATAGAACAGGACGTGTTTTTTAGGGTTATGAAAGGTCGGGATTGTAGATTCTGCTTTGGTTGGTGCTTGTGTCATTAAACCATAATAATAAAACCACTGTTGGGTTTAGTTTGAGAAATCACATTTTCTTCCCATTTGTATATTGGAAATCTTGATTTTATTTTTTATTTTTTTTTGTTCGGACGGGGGTCATTGCGCCCTTGGATGAAAATGGCGTGCAGCCAAGTATTTAAAGGGTTATTTGTGAGATGAATTGGCCATTTGGATAACCTCAGTTAAAGGGCACAGAAAGCAAATCTGTATGCTGACAACTGTACAGGTATCTCACCCCCTCCGGCCCACCGCAATCTCCTCTGCTCAACATAATCCTTCAAAATATCCTCCAGGATTGAAACTTTTTTTTTTTTAATTTTTTTGCTGGCTGTGCTGTAATCTTGGTGTTATATTTTTACTGCTAGTAATTCTGGGGTCACTTTTACATGACTTCTTGTTGTTTGCGAATCTTGGTTGCTCAGCAGAACAAAAAATGGTGGTCTCCTCTCATATTGGCCCCCGGGTCCTTCCTGTGGAGTAATGTGTAACGAGACCTTGTTTGTAGTGATAGTTATACTTTCCTAGAAGCTTCTCTGATGAACCTGGTATATTTCCCCTTTAATTATAGGTTCATTGTTTTAAAAACCTCCTTCCCTCTCTATTGCTTCCCACTTGTGTCTAAATAATTGATGACAGTGAAATGGTCCTTTATTGGTTTTCTCTTGCAATATGTAATGTACATTTTAAGTGTCTACAGAGTTTCTGTTCTCCAAACCACACAACAATGAGGACGATTCTAAAGTCTTGGGTTGTCCGAGTCCACAGCTCAAATTGTGAGGTTTTAAAAAGCAAGTTTCCTAATTTTAGAGCACTCTCCATTGTGATCACTAAACAAGCACCCGGCATCTTCTGACCTTTCTGTAATTTCGTGTAATACATGATGAATAGCTCCTGATGATTTCTGGGACAAGAAACATGTCAGCCCAATGGACAGTTTGCTGGTAGACAGTGATTTTAGTGAGGCATGGCTGGTTAATTTTCATGAGACCTATCTGACGCCTATAGGGTGACTGACTATTACATGGAACCATAGAAAAGATGAAGACCTCAATATTCACACTACATCCATGTTACTAGTAAAGATACACAACTGTGTAATCACAAAGTGAACATTGCTACATGGAGACGCTTTATAAAAAGCAATGCTTCCTCCCTGTAGGCAAAATGCATTTCCAGCTGGAAACACCTTTGTACAGTGTAACTTTTAACTCCAGAGCTGCACTCACTATTCTGCTGGTGCAGTCACTGTGTACATACATTACTGATCCTGAGTTACCTCCTGCATTATACCCCAGATTTGCACTCACTATTCTGCTGGTGCAGTCACTGTGTACATACATTACATTACTGATCCTGAGTTACCTCCTGCATTATACCCCAGAGCTGCACTCACTATTCTGCTGGTGCAGTCACTGTGTATATACATTACATTACTGACCCTGAGTTACCTCCTGTATTATACTCCAGAGCTGCACTCACTATTCTGCTGGTGCAGTCACTGTGTACATACATTACATTACTGATCCTGAGTTACATCCTGTATTATACTCCAGAGCTGCACTCACTATTCTGCTGGTGCAGTCACTGTGTACATACAATACATTACTGATCCTGAGTTACATCCTGTATTATACTCCAGAGCTGCACTCACTATTCTGCTGGTGCAGTCACTGTGTACATACATTACATTACTGATCCTGAGTTACATCCTGTATTATACCCCAGAGCTGCACTCACTATTCTGCTGGTGCAGTCACTGTGTACATACATTACATTACTGATCCTGAGTTACATCCTGTATTATACCCCAGAGCTGCACTCACTATTCTGCTGGTGCAGTCACTGTGTACATACATTACATTACTGATCCTGAGTTTCCTCCTGTATTATACTCCAGAGCTGCACTCACTATTCTGCTGGTGCAGTCACTGTCTACATACATTACATTACTGATCCTGAGTTACATCCTGTATTATACTCCAGAGCTGCACTCACTATTCTGCTGGTGCAGTCACTGTGTACATACATTACATTACTGATCCTGAGTTACATCCTGTATTATACCCCAGAGCTGCACTCACTATTCTGCTGGTGCAGTCACTGTGTACATACATTACTGATCCTGAGTTACATCCTGTTTTATACCCCAGAGCTGCACTCACTATTCTGCTGGTGCAGTCACTGTGTACATACATTACTTATCCTGCACTGATCTCTATTCTGGTGGTAGTCATTGTGTTCATACCAATATTCATTAATGTAAAGTTTCCGGTTATATGTACCTGCTGCATTAATGTAATGGATGTTTTGTGTGCTAAACATATATTCCTGGGGATGGTAAAATATTAATGAGCATGCATCATGATGTACTAGAACCAGTATAGATATCTCCAGGTTACTGGGGTGGTTTCCACTATGTTTTGCTTCAGTGCAGTAATGATTGACCCTATTAATATTAGTGTTAATTTACCGTGAATGCCTTATTTTGACCCCAGCTGGCATGATATCATGATATTGAGCTTTACATGAAATTATTTAATTTATTGCATAATATGATGCCAAACTGCCTTGTGTGAACCAGACGACCACAGAAAAAAAAATCCTTCTAGGGAGTGTACATTACATACACCTAATCATATATGCTAAAAAAAAACAAGCAATTAACCAGATGTCACATCGAAATTTTCAAAAACATTTACCCAATTTTTTCATTTTAAACACGTACAAAGACGGAACCAAGTAAAATTAAGAGGTAGAAGAAGTGAAGAAGCCATCACAAGGAAACATGATTGAGCGAGGCACCCTGCTATATAATAAGGCAGTCATCATGAAGAGAATATAGGCAAGCCTACGAATGATTGGTTGTGTGTGAAAGTGAGACCAAAATCAGCCAATATAGTGATGGAGTGGTGCGGCCTAGTGCCCATGTGGGGCCAGAGTCTCCCATGTTTCGCTGGTCTGCCGGCTTCATCAGAGGCTCCATTTCCATATGGAGCTTTCCTGAGTGCATTATAGTCAGAGACAGAAACTTTCGGCGTTTGTTTGGTCTGTATGTGTACATTACGTCATATAGTTTTGTACATGTTTTCAAGGCTTTGAATTTTCTATGTGGTGTGAAAATTGCACCTGTGCCTTTCGTGGATGGTACATATATATCGTAAAGATTTCCTGATGTATACTCGCCTCAAAACAACTCTGACATAAGTCATTATGTAGGCATATGGGGTCGTACTGGCTTATATCATATCACTGCAAAATAAAAAAATAAAGAAATAGTATTTTTATGTTGCTGTGGCTCTTTGTATATTAAAGCGCAGTCTGCTTTGCCTACTTTGCGCATATATTGGGCCTATTAACCCTGTGCCCCGGGTGCTCCATCACCCTCATCCCCGGTAACAAATATCTGTAATTCTCCAGGTCGTCTGATTCCTCTATGTACGTAGCACATCGCTGCTATATGGCTGCACTATGCTCTCCACTGCCACGTGCACATGACACCATTAACCTCTCCTTGTATATTGTGTCCGCGGCTTATACTGACACTATTAACCACATCTTCTTCCCCGTCCTCCTCCTCTCTGTTTATCTGCATGGACGTCCGTCTTTTTCTCTGCTCACTTCCCTTTAACATCCAGTCAATGTCTACACGACCCTGCGCAGTTTGCGTGCGGGCGGTTCGATAGAGAGCAGCTGACTGATGTCCTCTCGGACCTGGCTTGCCACTCTCAGTCATGTCGTTTAAAGGGAACCTGTCACCCCCAAAATCGAAGGTGAGCTAAGCCCACCGGCATCAGGGGCTTATCTACAGCATTCTGTAATGCATTCTGTAATGCTGTAGAAAAACCCCCAATGTATCCTGAAATATGAGAAAAAGAGGTTATATTATAATCACCTGGGCGGTGGTCCGATCCGATGGGTGTTGCGGTCTGCTCCGGGGCCTTCTAGCTTAATCAGATGACGTCCTCTTCTGGTCTTCACGCTTCGGCGCAGGCGTAGTTTGTCTGCCCTGTTGAGGGCAGAGCAAAGTACTGCAGTGCGCAGGTGCTGGGCCTCTCTGACCTTTCCCGGTACCTGCGCACTGCAGTACTTTGCTCTGCCCTCAACAGAGCAGACAAAGTATGCCTGCACCGGAGCTTCAACGTGAAGACAAGAAGAGGACGTCATCCTATGAAGATGGGAGGCCCCGGACTGGACCGCGATGCCGACCGGACTGCAGCGGGAATGCCCCTGGGTGAGTATAATCTAACCTCTTTTTCTCATTTTTCAGGTTACATCGGTGGCTTATTTACAGCATTACAGAATGCTCTAGATTATTATTATTTATTATTATAGCAACATTTATTCCTTGGCGCTTTACATGTGAGGAGGGGTATACATAAAAAAAACAAAGTACAATAATCTTGAACCATTCAAGTCACAACTGGTACAGTAGGAGATAGGACCCTGCCCTCTAGGGCTCACATTCTACAGGGAATGGGTGAGGATAGAGCTGGTCGTGCAGTGGTTTGGTCGATCGGTGGTTACTGAAGGTTGTAGGCTTGTCGGAAGAGGTGGGTCTTCAGGATCTTTTTCACGGTTTCCACGGTATGTGAAAGTCTGATATGTTGGGGTAGAGAGTTCCAGAGTAGGGGTGATGCAGAGGAGAAATCTTGTATGCGATTGTGGGAGGAGGAGATAAGAGGGGAGTAGAGAAGGAGATCGGAGGTTGCGTGCAGGAAAGAATCGGGAGACGAGATCACAGATTTATGGAGGAGACAGGTTGTGGATGGCTTTGTATGTCATGGTTAGGCTTTTGTATGGGAGTGTCTGGGTAATGGTGAGCCAGTGAAGGGATTGACTGAGGGGAGAGGCTGGGGAATAGCGGGGGGACAGGTGGATTAGTCAGTCAGCTGAGTTTAGAATAGATTGGAGGGGTGCGAGAGTGTTAGAGGGGAGGCCACAGAGCAGGAGGTTACAGTAGTCAAGGCGGAAGATGATGAGGGCATGGACTAGGGTTTTTGCAGATTCTTGGTTTAGGAATGTGTACACGGATCCATGAAATATTTTTGAGTTGAAGGCGGCAGGAAGTGGAAAGGGCTTGGATATGTGGTTTGAAGGAGAGATCACTGTCAAGGATTACCCTGAGACAGCGAGCTTGTGGGACTGGGGAGAGTGGGCAGCCATTTACTGTAATGGATAGGTTCGTTGGGGGGTCGCTTGAGATGGGGGAAAGACTATAAATTCTGTCTTTCCTGTTAAGTTTTAGAAATCTAGCGGAGAAGAAGGATGAAATAGAGGATAGACGTTGAGGGGATTCTGGTTAGTAGGGTGGTGATATCTGGTCCAGAGATGTAGATCTGTGTCGTCAGCATAGAGATTATACTGAAAACCGTGAGAATCTATGAGCTGTCCCAGGCTAAAAGTGTAAATGGTGAAGAGCAGGGGCCCTAGAACTGAACCTTGCTGCACTCCCAACAGGTAGGGGGCGAGGTGAGGAGGTGGTGTGTGAGTGGGAGACGCTGTCCGGTCAGTTAGGTATGACGACATCCAGGATAGGGCCAAGTCTGTGATGCCAAGTGATGAGGGTCCACAGCAACAGGGAATGGTCCACCATGTCAATAGCACAGGACAGGTCCAGGAGGAGGAGGATAGAGTAGTGTTGCTTGCTCTTGGCGGTTAATAGGTCATTGGTGACCTTAGTTAGGGCAGTTTCAGTGGAGTGGTGTAACCGGAAGCCTGATTGTAAGCGGTCGAAGAGGGAGCAGGAAGATAGATGGGAGGACAGTTCAAGATGGACGTGTTGTTCCAGTAGTTTTGAGGCACAGGAGAGAAGTGATATAGGGCGATAGCTAGATAGAGTATGGGTCAAGAGAGGGCTTTTTGAGGATAGGTGTGATTGAGGCATGTTTAAAGCTTGAGGGGAAAACACCAGTTGTTTAGTGATAGGTTGAACAGATGAGTTTTGGTTGGGATGAAGACTGTAGCGGGGTTTGGGATGAAGTGGGAAGGGTTCGGGTCAAGTGCACAGGTGGTGAGATACGATTTCGAGAGTAGAGTGGAGAGTCGATCTTCTGTAATAGTGGAGAAGTTGGTTTTGGAGGTGGAGGGCTGGGTAGTTGGGAAGAAGGGCTCTTGGGGTTGTCGACTAAAACTGTCTCTGATGTTCTCAATCTTCTGCTTGAAAAATGAGGCAAAGTCTTCAGCGGAGATGAGTGGGGAGGGAGGAGGTGCTGGGGACGGAGGGGAGAATGGAAGGTGTTGAATAACTGTTTAGGGTTGTGAGACAGGGAGGATATGAGAGACGAGAAGTAGGTTTGTTTAGCTGTGGTGAGTGTGGTCTTGAAAGTAGTGAGGGACTGTTTGAATACGATGAAGTGCTCGTTGGAGTGGGATCGTTTCCATCTCCGCTCAGCAGCCCTGGAAGCTCGTCTCAGTTCTTTGGTCAGGCTGGTGTGCCGAGCTGTCTGTTGATTTTGCGAGCTTTGGTTTGTGTTAGAGGGGCAAGAGATTACAAAGCTGCAGCTATTGTGGTGTTATATAGAGCGGCAGCGTCATCCGCATTGTGTAGGGAACTTATGTCTGTGAGAGGGAGGAGGGATTCAGAGAATGAGTGTAGATCGAGGTGTTTAAGATTTCTGCGAGGGTGTGCAAGTTTGTGGGGTGGGGATTGTAGACAAGGAGTGGAGAGGGAAGAGAATGTGAGTAGATTGTGGTCAGAAAGAGGAAGAGGTGAGTTAGAGAGGTTAGATAGGGAGCAGAGGCGAGTGAAGATGAGGTCCAATGTGTGACCATCTTTGTGAGTGGCTACAGAAGACCATTGAGTGAGGCCAAAGGAGGAAGTGAGAGATAGAAGTTTAGTGGCAGCTGAGAGGGAGGTGTCAATGGGGATGTTGAAGTCACCCAAGATGATTGTGGGGATGTCCGCAGAAAGGAAATTAAGTAGCCAGGTGGTGAAGTGGTCAAAGAAGCCCCTGATGCCGGTGGGCTTAGCTCATTTTCGATTTAAGGCAGAAATATGGCTCCTAAAGCCTCCCAGCAATGGAGGCAGCTGTCCTCCTCACTACAGTGTCCGTGTCGTGCGTGCCCCGTCCTCCGCATCACACATGCATTCTATTAACCCTGGCCATCTTGCCCATGCACTGTAGCCATACGCGGGATCTGTATTATTTCACGGTTTCCACCAACCAAGAGCAGCTGTTATAACCCAGTAGGAATATCCAAGGTTTGTGTATTGCATTGGACGGTGGAGCGTCCCTTACATGTGAGGTTGTGGAGCCAGCGGAGGCGAGCGGTCCTGCGCTAGTCACATGGCAGGCCAAGTGTATTAAATTTTGCAGACATTTTAACAGCAATATGCTAGATAGTTGGGTGTCCCCTGAGGCTGCTGGATTTTTTTATCTCCTTCATAGAAGGTCAAAGCCCTTTCCCGGCTACTTGTCCTGACGCTCAGTCTCTCCCCCTCTCTCTGTTCTCCTTGTACCTCGATCACATATCGCTTCTTCCTTTTATTCTCTAGCATTTTATTGTTTAACCTTTCTCCCCCAGCCATCAGAGCTGACATATTACAAAACCCTCGAGTCCTCTTCTTTATCTAGAACACCTTTTCTGTCTGTGCCGAGGATGGCGGGAATCACACAGGCAGTTTTAGAGTCAAACACCAGTAGATACAAATAGATAAGTGTGAAGATGAACCTGATACTTTACTACTGTTTGTATACGTCTCCTTATTTTGTTACAAAAGCTGCATCAGAAACTGCCTGTGTGACTGCAGCCTAAGCGCCCGCACAGAAGTGTGAGGGTGTCGGGCTGATTGTAGGGTGCATGGCGTCCATGTGAATGGTCCCCCATTGTACAGGGAGCCTCTCCTATCATGCACTTCTTATACCGTACACATCAATGGGCTTTGTATCTTCCTTTCGCTCCCCGTGTCCCCCTCTATCCGCCTCCCGCTTCTTTTCCTTTTTTCTTTTCTCCAGAAGAAGAAGGCAGGAAGAGATTCCATCTGGCATATGAATAATTGAAATGGCTCAACTTGGTTCCTGTTGCTGTTGTTTGCTCTGAGTTTTCCTCATCTCCCACCTCATCAGCCCCCTTTGTATGACATCTCCCCGCAGGGCACAGTGGTGCTGGCGTTGGGTGGAGGAGAGCTGGTGACTGATGGCTGCTGCTGTTGGGAAAGTTTATACAAATGTTTCTTTCTTGTCATTTCATATAGAAAGCAAAACCTAAAAGGGAGGAGGGGGAGAAGGATGGCTGACAATGGCTCCGCTACTTCAAACACTTTAGCCACTTACCAGTCACGGGAGTCTGTGTTGTGCCAGTGTTTTACTCTGCTCATTGTGTTGTCATTGAACAGCACCTCTTATCGGCACTGCAGAATGCTTCCACCTGTGCTGCAGTCACTGCACATTATATTAATGGGCACAGCATAGCTTACATATAGGCACTGCACAGCGTACTTGTGGGCACTGCACAGCGTACTTGTGGGCACAGCATAGCTTACATATAGGCACTGCACAGCGTACTTGTGGGCACAGCATAGCTTACATATAGGCACTGCACAGCGTACTTGTGGGCACAGCATAGCTTACATATAGGCACTGCACAGCGTACTTGTGGGCACTGCACAGCGTACTTGTGGGCACTGCACAGCGTACTTGTGGGCACAGCACTGCACATCGTACTTGTGGGCACAGCACTGCACATCGTACTTGTGGGCACTGCACAGCGTACCTGTGGGCACTGCACGGCGCATCATACTTGTAGGCACAGCACTGCACATCATACTTGTAGGCACAGCACTGCACATCGTACTTGTGGGCACTGCACTGCACATCGTACTTGTGGGCACTGCACGGCGCATCATACTTGTAGGCACTGCACGGTACAGCGTACTTGTAGTCATTGAACGGCACAGCGTACTCGTAGGCTCGGCACAGCGTACTCCTAGGCTCGGAACAGCGTACCCGTAGGCCCGGCACAGAGTACTCGTAGGCCCGACACAGCGTACTCGTAGGCCCGACACAGCGTACTCGTAGGCTCAGCACAGCGTACTCGTAGGCTCGGCACAGCGTACTCGTAGGCACGGCACAGCGTACTCGTAGGCTCGGCACAGCGTACTCGTGGGTTCGGCACAGCGTACTCGTGGGTTCGGCACAGCGTACTCGTAGGCTCGGCACAGCGTACTCATAGGCTCGGCACAGCGTACTCGTAGGATCGGCACAGCGTACTCGTAAGTTCGACACAGAGTACTCGTAGGCCCGACACAGCGTACTCGTAGGCCCGGCACAGCATACTGTTATGGCAGGGCACAGTGTACTTATGGGCACAGCACAGCTTCTTTAGAAGCTTTTGGGGTGACCATATCCGTGCTCTTATTAGCGGGGTAAACCCCAGTGTTTCTGTTCAGTTCTGTCAGTTTGCTCTTTTCTGGCGGCTATTTGTACATCTTAGGATTGCATACAGTTTACGCCATTGGTGACACCCCTCCCCCCATGCCTCATGTATCTGTATGAGCCCCCTAGTGAAGGACCACCTTTGTAATGACTTACCACTGTCTCTTAGGCCCTTGTACCCACCATGCCAGTCCCGTGCAGATTGCTGGTGTTGCAGCCATTAAATGTCTTTCTGGTCTCTACATAGACAGCACTGTCAGGGAAGAGGCCCAAACACGGAGTCTCCGTCCCCTCTTCTCGCCATAATATGAACTAGTTTGACCCACTGCAATTGTTTTAATCAAGGTGGCAATTTTTTCTGCTAGTGTCAGTAATCGCAGGTGCACACAGCGGTGCGAGCCCCGGATCGTAGGCATGCATTAGTGTATTAACAGCTGATTCTGGGATGCGGCTCCCGACTGATTTTCTTGAGAAGTGTCAGTGGCTCATTTTGTTGCTGGAGCCCGTCGTGCATATGCATATGGAGGGTTTAGAAAAAAAAAATGGTATTTTAATGCTTTCTATTAAATTGGGACTAAAAGTAGTGTCTTAATTTGCATGCATTAGCATATTTGCATATAGATCACTGGGATGGTGGAAGATATAAGAGCGTTTAAATGAAGATTCTGTTAAAGAGACAGACATAATTTTCTTTTCGTTGCTTCTGCTAAAGGAAGTTATTATTTAAAAAGAGATTAAAAGCTGCATTATATGATGTTTTTCTCCATCGCAGGAGGATATAATGTGTAGTAAATGCAGTCAGTGTGTGCAGTCTGTCATGTGAACCCAGTGAGATTGGGTGTAGCCTGGCATTGTGCGGGTATACGTCTGTGTTGTCTGGAACTTTATGGATTCGTCATTTTCTGCTGGGTCCTAAAATTATCGCACAAAGGTTACATTTTAGCCCAAGAGGCCATCAAACCAAAGTGGATATTTGGATGCATTGTCCGTGGTCAGAGTATGTGTATGCTGCGCCCCGTCACATCCATTGTTTCTGGGACTTTGGTGTAAATTGCGCTTTAAATCAAAGTTTTTAGATTGTGCAAGTTTCCCATTTGCAGCTCAGGTTGTGTGTGCTGGAATCAGCGCGGCTCCTGTGCGAAATATCTTCATTTTTCATGACCACCGGCCACAGGCTGCTCGTCTCCCTCAGGGAATAGATCACCCTCTTATCTAAATGAGGCCGTTCTGGAGGTGTCTGGGATTCATCTGGAAAGTTACAAGCCTGTGAGTAAAGTGCCGAGTACAGGAGCCGCTCGTGTCCCAGGGTGGAATGTTCCAGTCAACAGAACAGGGCCGATAAGAAGCATCTCGGGGAGAATAAGGTGGGCTGCCCATTCCCTGGCCCCTGTAATATGTGGCATTGATGGCGATGGACGCCCGGCCATGATCCACTTCAGTGCTCATATTTAGATACTGAATCCTGATCACGCAGCACATTTTTTTAATGGAAATTTTCCCACAGTTTATCTGCAGTAAAATGCCCCTCGTTCCACACAAACTGCTGTGGATTTGCTTCAGACGTGAAATGTTCATCAACCAGAGATTTGTTGGAGCTTCATTGCTTGGCTGCCATTGTATTCGCGGTGGATCGGAGAATCCGCACCAGACAGACAGCTTGTGTGAGATTCTCCATTCTCCTCTGTGCTCGCCGCCCACCATTTGCCTTCTCTAATATTAGGCTTGTGATTAAATCGCTGGACGTTATTGACAATGTAACGAGATTTGTTTTACTAGATAAGAAGACGAATGAAAATATCACTTACTCAGGAAATAGCGGCCATCTTTTATATTAAAGGGCAGTGAGTGGAAATATATCGTCAAGAAGAGGCGCCATTTCTCTTAATCTGGGACATGGTGATCCAGCGCCCCTTGTGTAATCAGTAAATGGAGTAGTAAACTTTGGGCCTCGCCCCAGTTTCCGTCTCCACATTTCTACCTGGTGTTATACAGATAATCTAAGGAACGGCAGCGGTTTCCTGGCCTCGCGTCTCCTCTCCCCGGGGAACAGAACGTCTAATAACTGTATTTTCCACTAGTTAGTAAAAGTGTCTGCGCTGTTTATACATTGTGCAGTAATATGCCGGAGGAATCCGCAGCAGCGGCTGTTTGGCTGGGAGTTAATCTGTTAGCGTTGTATGTTTTATTAGGCTTCTGTTTGGGGCAGGACAGTGGGGTGTGAGGAGTGCGGCCGGTATATGTGGTTATATATATGTTATATATGGCACCTGTGCTGGCTGTAAGGCAGGGATCTGATCATCACTTGTCTGCTCATTCATTAAGGTCCACTGATGACTGAAGCCGTCACTGAATGTCTGTTTCCAGAACTTTTATCTATGTGCAGAGAGCAGATGCTCACAGCAGCACAGAGTATTTAAGCTATGACTATGGCGACACAATGGACCATAATGATTAATAGATGACCACATGTCTCAATAAGAGGAAATGAAGCCACAGCGGACCCTGCATGTTGGACCCCATGTTTGCAGCGAGGTGGGAGATGAGCGGCTGCCTGGCGCCCCTTCTCCTTCACTCCCTATTGGTTAGTCCCTGCAGAACCCATATAAGATGGAGGTGCGTATACTGTGCACGCCAGGTGTCGATGGGGCCGCATCACCGTATACTGTTACTAAGGGGAGGGTGGTAAGTGGCTTTGACTTTGTGGCTCCGTCACTTGCACTTGGTGTGCTACACATTATAGGAAATATACTGATTTATGGCGCTAGGAATAATCACTTGTCACCTTGTAGCAATTACCTAACAGGAGTTCTGGAGAAGTTACCGCAGGTTATACACATCTCTTCATATTCGCATTTGGGGAGAGAAAAAAAAACCCTTCCTCTGTCCACCAGGAGGCGCAGTAGTCCTAATTCCGTACTGGAGGAAAAGTAGTGATTGTGCACGACCTTGGGTAAGTCTCCCCCTAACCTCATGCATCAAACTTAAATCATAATATCTGGGTGACACCTATTAACTTATAAAAGAGAGAATATTCCAGCTGTCCATCTGCTGCTAAACGCTCATTTATATGCTGAGGCGAAGTATCGCAAACTGCTGATAGTCTCCCGGCATTTGTTATAGTTTTGTTTAATGAGATTGTACATTGCTTCACACATGAAGATTCATAAATAAACACATCATCCCCTGGTTAAGTGCTGCTAACTTCTGGGATGGGTGCACCGAAGGGTTAACCAGAATGGTTAATAAGTTACATCCTTGCACCTCCTTGCGTAGCCGGGGCTCATTGTGAATATTCACACATAGACGACAGCATAACCTTTTAATTTTTTTTTTTTTTTCTTTTCTGTGAAGGAGAAATTGTCTCCGTCCTGAGAAATTCCGCACAGATGGGCTGGGTGATATGTGGCAAAAATTTGTGAAAAGTCTTCGCTCAGTTTAGTGAAAATTTACATCATTTTTAAAAAGTTTATAGTGTGAAATGAGAAGCCCCGATCAGGTCCGGTTGTATATTTGTAGCCAGCACCACACTTTACTCATGCGTCTTCTCTAATTATGTTTTATCAAATGGCCAAAAAGAAAAGTTTAAAAATACTACGTAGAAAATCTACATAAAACCCACTAAAAACGCACATCCAAAGCATGCAACTAAGGTCTCTGCAACATTGTTCACATGCAATGGAAAGTTTCCTCTCGGATCTCTGTTTGGATTGTGGGGGAAAGAAATCTGTGGAAATATGGTAAGTGGTATGTCCTTTATTTCAGATGAAAACCCACCAGGGAATCCTCTGTGGTTCCACTGCACTCCCACACTAAACCCACTGCATAAATCCGAGGTTTTTCACATATTTCTGTTGCAGATATAGTACCGATACTTTGCTAAAAAGCTGCACAGGTCTAATAAAAAGAGACTTCAGCCTGCAGGGGCTTCTATGCGTAAGCTTCACTGCCAGCAGGAAACATTTTGGGACTCTCTTATACAATGAAAGATGTCCTTTCTAGCATTTTTAGTGTGTCTGTTTCCAAGGATGATTTTTTAGTCTGCGATCAGTAATGCTAGTATTCTGGACGCAGTGTATGTTTGTTGCGTCCAAAATGCTGCACTGTACATTACAGGCACAGCGGATGGGATGAATAGAAATCTCGTGCCCATTGTGCTTCTTTTTTTTACGTTGCGTAAAATCACCAGTGGTGCAGGTTTCCGTGCTGCAGCATGTCCATTTCTCTTGCAGGAACGCTCGGTCTTCTCTGCGGAATTTCCCCATAGACTTGCATTAAATGTGGTAAAGCACATGTGTTGTAAGTGCGTTTTACGCTGGTGTTTTTAGCCTGGTTTAGCCTAATAAATGCTTTAAAAAAATTAAAAATACGTAGGGTGCCCTTTATTTTTTGTATAACCAGCCAAAGTAAAGCAGACAGCTGAGGACTTATATTATCAGGCTTGGAAGGTCAATGGTTATTGGGCCCTTCGCAGCCTAAAAATACAAGCCTGCAGCAGTCCCAGAATTGAGGCATCACTTAGATGTGCCAATTTGCATGGTTCTTCCCAATTGCCTGGGTGTGGTGACAATCTGGGTAATGGTACTTGGGGTTGATGAAAACTGTGATATGTAAAAAAAAAAAATCACATCAACCCCTTGGGTTAGTAATGGAGAATAATAACATAGACTGAAAAAAAAACAACAAAACACTTTATTTGAATAAAGACTCCCCCACACTATCCCTCGTTCACCAATTTATTAAAAATAAAAAACCCATGCAGGTCCACAGTAATCCACTGAGTGTCAAATAGTCCAGAAAAGGAAACCTGTAGCCGTCCCATTTTTCACCAAACTATTCCTATTGAAGCTCCGCTGTAGTCCATGTTCCCCGAATGAGGCTCCGGCGTCTGTGAATACTGGTAAAGTGACCGCTATTCACAGGCAGCGCGAAGTGACAACAACTAATCCGCGTCACTGAGACCCGGCTTCTCTGAGCGTTGTTGTCACTATCCACCTGGCGCCTGTGAATAGCAGTCACTTTACTGGTTTTCTCAGACGCCGGAGACATCAGGTAATGTGGAGTTCGGCGGAGCTTCGTGGGAACATTTTGGGTAATTGGTGCACAATGGGCTGTCTATTGGATTTATTTCTTTTTTTACGTCATTCATGTATCCTTTTCTGGAATACTATGGATTACTGTGGACCCGCATGGGACTTTGTAATTATTATTTTTTTTTATATAAATTGCTGATAGAGTGGGGGAGACTTTATTCAAATATAGTGGGTTTTTTTTTCAGTGTGCGTGTGTTTTTTTAATTTCTTTTACCGGTTTGTAATGGCGGTATCTGACTCCTCTCCATTACTATTTTTGACAAATCACAGCTGACATAAACCTCAATTGCTAGTGCCTCAGATCAATTGGGAAGAACCTGGCAAAAGCTCCAGGATTGGCCCATCTAATGTGGTGCGCCAATTATGGGGCGGCTACGGGCTTGTATTTTTAGTCTGGGAAGGGCCCAAACACCATGGACCTTCCCAGCCTGATAATATAAGCCTGCAGCTGTTTGCTTTACCTTTGCTGGTTATCACAAATAGGGGTGACCCCACGTTGTTTTTTTTCATTTATTTATTAGTTTAATACATGTATAGTAAAATACACATGCACGGCACTAATTATATATCTTACAGATATCCATCTACCCCATCTCTCGCTATATAGTAATAATAATCTCTTTATTTATGTAGCGCCAACATATTCTGCAGCACTTTACAGTTTGCACACATTATCACCGCTGTCCCCGATGGGGCTCACAATCTAAATTCCCTATCAGTATATCTTTGGAATGTGGGAGGAAACCAGAGAACCCGGAGGAAACCCACACAAACACGCGGAGAACATACAAACTCCTTGCAGATGTTGTCCTTGGTGGGATTTGAACCCAGGACCCCAGCGCTGCTGTGCTATCCACTGAGCCACCGTGCTGCCCTATCTCAGTCTTAGCCTCTCGCCAGATCAGGTCTCACGCTTTGCACTCACATGGGGCAATATGACTGTGTCTATATCTCTGCACAATCTAACATACCAAAGAGAGACAAAAACGCATGCAGCAAAAATGCAAGAAAAAATGCAAGTGAGCTGAAGTGCGGGATTCGTGTGGAAATTCTTCTGCATGAAAGCCTGAACAAACACTGATTGTGGGAACATACCCCAAGTCTCCAGATATCAATAATGTGTTGGTCTTCATGGATTTACCGTCATTTTTTAAAATTCTCTAATTATTTTTTTCCGATGCAGTCTGTCAAAAGTGTTGTAATAGCTGACAATAACGAAGACGTTGCTTTTTTTTTTTTTTACGTACGAGAAAAACAGATAGTTTCCTCAGTCATTTTTGGTCAGAGTTTCGTCTGATGGTCATGAGTTTTTCTTGCATGTGAAAAGAAAAAAAATATTATTCTTTTCATATGAAACAGTCCGTGAAAATTGGATAACACTCAGCTGCCATACGAGTGCTCTGTTTTTTTTTCAAGATCCCATAGACTTTCATTCCTGAATCTGATCTGACAGATAAAAATCTGACGTATCTCCACAATTTCGCACTGACCACTGTGGAAAATCACGGACATGTGAATGACCCCATTCTCCTGCAGTAAAGGTAATGTGCTGGCCAGAGTGGACCATTGATAAGTTTCTCCTCTCAGCACCTAAGTCTGGATGAACATACATTGCTAGATTTCGTTAATGTGACACCTTACAAAAAACAAAACAAACAAAAAAAAATAATAAAATATAAACACAAATATACGTGTGTGTGTGTGTATATATATATATATATATATATATATATATTATAGTGTGTGTGTGTGTGTGTATGTATATATATATATATATATATATATATATATATATATATATATATATATATATATATATACATATACATATATATATAT
The DNA here is from genome assembly GCF_032444005.1 of Ranitomeya imitator. Lineage (NCBI taxonomy): Eukaryota > Metazoa > Chordata > Amphibia > Anura > Dendrobatidae > Ranitomeya > Ranitomeya imitator. The sequence goes on from NC_091291.1 coordinate 138,747,745, forward strand.
ATATATATACATATATATATATATTATATACATATATATATATATATATATATATACACATACACACACACACGCACACACACACATAAGTCCCCCTCTCGGCTTATACTCGAGTCATATGCAGGGGTCGGAGGGGGAGCGGGGGCTGTCTAATTATACTCACCTGCTCCTGGTGCGGTCCCGTCACGTCTTTTCCCCGGCGCTGACAGCTTCTTCCTGTAGTGAGCAGTCACATGGTACCGCTCATTACAGTAATAAATATGCGGCTCCACCTCTCATAGAGGTGGAGCTGCATATTCATTACTGTAGTGAGCGGTAACGGTGACCGCTCAGTATAGGAAGAAGCTGCAGCGCCGGGGAACAGACGTGCAGGTGAGTATAACGGGGAGCGCTGTGCGATATTCACCTGCTCCTCGTTCCGGTGCCTCTCTGTCTTCACCGTCTTCTGCAGTGACGCTCAGGTCAGAGGGCGCGGTGACGTGGTTAGTGCACGCCCTCTGCCTGACCGTCAGTGCAGTAGACGCTGAAGATGGAGCGGCGCCGGAACGAAGTCAGGTGAATATTGAAAGTGCCGGGGGCCTGAGCGACGGAGAGGTGAGTGTGATTTTTTTTTTTTTTTATCGCAGCAACAGCAAATGTGGCAAGTGTCTGTATGGAGCATCTATGGGGCCATAATGTTTGTGCAGCATTATATGGGGCCATAACATTTGTGCAGCACTGTATGGGGCCATAACGTTTGTTCAGCAGAAAATGGGGAAAATATCTTTATGGATCATCTTATGGGGCCATGATCAACATTTATGCAGCATTATATTGGGCAAATAGGTCTATGGAGCATCTTATGGGGCCCTTATTAACCTTTATGCAGGATTATATGGGGCATATTTTAATATGGAGCATCTTATGGGGCCCATCATAAACTGTATGGAGCATTATATGGGGCTCCTGATTCAATATGGATATTCAAAAACACTTAAGCTACTGATGTCTCAATTAATTTTACTTTTATTGGTATCTATTTTTACTTTTGACATTTACCGGTAGCTGCTGCATTTCCTGCCCTAGGCTTATACTCGAGTCATTAAGTTTTCCCTGTTTTTTTGTGGCAAAATTAGGGGGGTCGGCTTATACTCGGGTCGGCTTATACTCGAGTATATACGGTACTTCTAGAAAGGTAGAAATAAAGTTCTCCATCTTTTGGCCAAGATATTGTGGAACGGATGGTGCCTTTTTAGTCTTAATTTGAAGCATTACAGACCCAGCAATATATTAAAATGAGAACAACATGAAAAGCATGGCTGGCGGGACGTCATCTGTGCGTTCTGCTCATTTCTAGTTGGGGCCTGTGGATTTATTTTATGTTCCTTCAGTCACAGTCGGAGCTGCCAGAAACTTTCTCATTTCTATGTAGCTTCACTATACGACATCTGAGTTTTTGGTGTCTGTAAGACCGTGTTCACACGTTTCAGAAATACTGATTTTTTTTTTTTGTTTGTTTGTTTCTGCAGAATCTGCAACAAACTACAGAATAACAATCTTAATAATAATGTTTATTTTTATATAGCGCTAACATATTCCGCAGCGCTTTACAGTTTGCACACATTATTATCGCTGTCCCCGATTGGGCTCACAATCTAGAAATCTTCTCTGATTATTGCTTTTTTTTTTTTTTTTTTTGCTGCAATTTTTAGGTCTTTCCCCCTTATTTGTTTTTGGTGGGGATGTGAAATAATAATAAATTGATTAACCCCTTCATGACCCAGCCTATTTTGACCTTAAAGACCTTGCCGTTTTTTGCAATTCTGACCAGTGTCCCTTCATGAGGTAATAACTCAGGAACGCTTCAATGGATCCTAGCGGTTCTGAGATTGTTTTTTCGTGACATATTGGGCTTCATGTTAGTGGTAAATTTAGGTCAATAAATTCTGTGTTTATTTGTGATAAAAACGGAAATTTGGCGAAAATTTTGAAAATTTCGCAATTTTCACATTTTGAATTTTTATTCTGTTAAACCAGAGAGTTATGTGACACAAAATAGTTAATAAATAACATTTCCCACACGTCTACTTTACATCAGCACAATTTTGGAAACAAAATTTTTTTTTGCTAGGAAGTTATAAGGGTTAAAATTTGACCAGCGATTTCTCATTTTTACAACGAAATTTACAAAACCATTTTTTTTAGGGACCACCTCACATTTGAAGTCAGTTTGAGGGGTCTATATGGCTGAAAATACCCAAAAGTGACACCATTCTAAAAACTGCACCCCTCAAGGTGCACAAAACCACATTCAAGAAGTTTATTAACCCTTCAGGTGCTTCACAGCAGCAGAAGCAACATGGAAGGAAAAAATGAACATTTAACTTTTTAGTCACAAAAATGATTTTTCAGCAACAATTTTTTTATTTTCCCAATGGTAAAAGGAGAAACTGAACCACGTACGTTGTTGTCCAATTTGTCCTGAGTACGCCGATACCTCATATGTGGGGGTAAACCACTGTTCGGGCGCACGGCAGGGCTTGGAAGGGAAGGAGCGCCATTTGACTTTTTGAATGAAAAATTGGCTGCACTCTTTAGCGGACACCATGTCACATTTGGAGAGCCCCCGTGTGCCTAAAAATTGGAGCTCCCCCACAAGTGACCCCATTTTGGAAACTAGACGCCCCAAGGAACTTATCTAGATGCATAGTGAGCCCTTTAAACCCCCAGGTGCTTCACAAATTGATCCGTAAAAATGAAAAAGTACTTTTTTTTCACAAAAAAATTCTTTTAGCCTCAATTTTTTCATTTTCACATGGACAACAGGATAAAATGGATCCTAAAATTTGTTTGGCAATTTCTCCTGAGTACACCGATACTTCACATGTGGGGGTAAACCACTGTTTGGGCACATGGTAAGGCTCGGAAGGGAAGGAGCGCCATTTGACTTTTTGAATGAAAAATTATCTCCATCGATAGCGGACACCATGTCGCGTTTGGAGAGACCCTGTGTGCTTAAACATTGGAGCTCCCCCACAAGTGACCCCATTTTGGAAACTGGACCCCCCAAGGAACTTATCTAGATGCCTAGTGAGCACTTTAAACCCTCAGGTGCTTCACAAATTGATCCGTAAAAATGAAAAAGTACTTTTTTTTCACAAAAAATTTATTTTCGCCTCAATTTTTTCATTTTCACATGGGCAATAGGATAAAATGGATCCTAAAATTTGTTGAGCAATTTCTCCCGAGTACGCCGATACCTCATATGTGGGGGTAAACCACTGTTTGGGCACACGGCAGGGCTCGGAAGGGAAGGCGCGCCTTTTAACTTTTTGAATGGAAAATTAGCTCCAATTGTTAGCGGACACCATGTCGCATTTGGAGAGCCCCTGTGTGCCTATGCAATGGAGCTCCCCCACAAGTGACCCCATTTTGGAAACTAGACCCCCCAAGGAACTTATCTAGATGCATACTGAGCACTTTAAACCCCCAGGTGCTTCACAGAAGTTTATAATGCAGAGCCATGAAAATAAAAAATAATTTTTCTTTTCTCAAAAATGATTTTTTAGCCTGGAATTTCCTATTTTGCCAATGGTAATAGGAGAAATTGGACCACAAATGTTGTTGTCCAGTTTGTCCTGAGTATGCAGATACCCCATATGTGGGGGTAAACCACTGTTTGGGCGCACGGCAGGGCTCAGAAGGGAAGGCACGCCATTTGGCTTTTTAAATGGAAAATTAGCTCCAATCATTAGCGGACACCATGTCGCGTTTGGAGAGCCCCTGTGTGCCTAAACATTGGAGATCCCCCACAAATTACCCCATTTTGGAAACTAGACCCCCAAAGGAACTAATCTAGATGTGTAGTGAGCACTTTGAACCCTCAAGTGCTTCACAGAAGTTTATAACGCAGAGCCATGAAAATAAAAAAAAAAAATTATTTTCTCAAAAATGAATTTTAGCCCGCAATTTTTTATTTTCCCAAGGGTAACAGGAGAAATTTGACCCCAAAAGTTGTTGTCCAGTTTCTCCTGAGTACGCTGATACCCCATATGTGGGGGTAAACCACTGTTTAGGCACATGCTGGGGCTCGGAAGTGAAGTAGTGACGTTTTGAAATGCAGACTTTGATGGAATGCTCTGCGGGCGTCACGTTGCGTTTGCAGAGCCCCTGATGTGGCTAAACAGTAGAAACCCCCCACAAGTGACCCCATTTTGGAAACTAGACCCCGAAAGGAACTTATCTAGATGTGAGGTGAGCACTTTGAACCCCCAAGTGCTTCACAGAAGTTCATAACACAGAGCAGTGAAAATAATAAATACGTTTTCTTTCCTCAAAAATAATTTTTTAGCCCAGAATTTTTTATTTTCCCAAGGGTTACAGGAGAAATTGGACCACAAAAGTTGTTGTCCAGTTTCTCCTGAGTACGCTGATACCCCATGTGTGGGGGTAAACCACTGTTTGGGCACACGTGGGGGCTCAGAAGGGAAGTAGTGACTTTTGAAATGCAGACTTTGATGGAATGGTCTGCGGGCGTCACATTGCGTTTGCAGAGCCCCTGGTGTGCCTAAACAGTAGAAACCCCCCACAAGTGACCCCATTTTGGAAACTAGACCCCCAAAGGAACTTATCTAGATGTGTGGTGAGCACTTTCAACCCCCAAGTGCTTTACAGAAGTTTATAACGCAGAGCCGTGAAAATAATAAATACGTTTTCTTTCCTCAAAAATAATTTTTTAGCCCAGAATTTTTTATTTTCCTAAGGGTTACAGGAGAAATTGGACCACAAAAGTTGTTGTCCAGTTTCTCCTGAGTACGCTGATGCCCCATGTGTGGGGGTAAACCACTGTTTGGGCACACGTGGGGGCTCAGAAGGGAAGTAGTGACTTTTGAAATGCAGACTTTGATGGAATGGTCTGCGGGCGTCATGTTGCGTTTGCAGAGCCCCTGGTGTGCCTAAACAGTAGAAACCCCCCACAAGTGACCCCATTTTGGAAACTAGACCCCCCAAGGAACTTATCTAGATATGTGGTGAGCACTTTGAACCCCCAAGTGCTTCACAGACGTTTACAACGCAGAGCCGTGAAAATAAAAAATCATTTTTCTTTCCTCAAAAATGATGTTTTAGCAAGCAATTTTTTATTTTCTCAAGGGTAACAGGAGAAGTTGGACCCCAGTAATTGTTGCGCAGTTTGTCCTGAGTATGCTGGTACCCCATATGTGGGGGTAAACCACTGTTTGGGCACACGTCGGGGTTCGGAAGTGAGGGAGCACCATTTGAATTTTTGAATACAAGATTGGCTGGAATCAATGGTGGCGCCATGTTGCGTTTGGAGACCCCCTGAAGTGCCTAAACAGTGGAAACCCCTCAATTCTACCTCCAACACACCCCTAACCCTTATCCCAACTGTAGCCGTAACCCTAATCACAACCCTAACCCCAACACACCCCTAACCACAACCCTAACCCCAACACACCCCTAACCCTAACCACAACCCTAATTCCAACCCAACTCTAAGGCTATGTGCCAACGTTGCGGATTCGTATGAGATTTTTCAGCATCATTTTTGAAAAATCCGCGGGTAAAAGGCACTGCGTTTTACCTGTGGATTTACCGTGGATTTCCAGTGTTTTTTGTGCGGATTTCACCTGTGGATTCCTATTGAGGAACAGGTGTAAAACGCTGCGGAATCCGCACAAAGAATTGGCATGCTGCGGAAAATACAACGCAGCGTTCCCGCGCGGTATTTTCTGCACCATGGGCACAGCGGATTTGGTTTTCCATATGTTTACATGGTACTGTAAACCTGATGGAACACTGCTGCGAATCCGCAGCGGCCAATCCGCACCGTGTGCACATGGCCTAATTCTAAAGGTATGTGCACACGCTGCGGAAAACGCTGCGGATCCGCAGCAGTTTCCCATGAGTGTACAGTTCAATGTGAACCTATGGGAACCAAAAATCGCTGTACACATGCTGCGGAAAAACTGCACGGAAACGCAGCGGTTTACATTCCGCAGCATGTCACTTCTTTCTGCGGATTCCGCAGCGGTTTTAGAACTGCTCCAATAGAAAATCGCAGTTGTAAAACCGCAGTGAAATGCGCAGAAAAACCGCGGTAAATCCACGATAAATCGGCAGCGGTTTAGCACTGTGGATTTTTCAAATCCGCTGCGGAAAAATCCGCATAGGACCAGAATACGTGTGCACATACCGAAACCCTAACCCTAGCCCTAACCCTACCCCTAACCCTAACCCTAGCCCTAACCCTACCCCTACCCCTAACCCTAGCCCTAACCCTACCCCTACCCCTAACCCTACCCCTAACCCTAACCCTAGTTCTTACCCCAACCTTAGTGAAAAAAAAAAAAATTCTTTATTTTTTTTATTGTCCCTATCTATGGGGGTGACAAAGGGGGGGGTCATTTACTATTTTTTTTATTTTGATCACTGAGATAGGATATATCTCAGTGATCAAAATTCACTCTGGAACGAATCTGCCGGCCGGCAGATTCGGCGGGCGCACTGCACATGCGCCCGCCATTTTGGAAGATGGCGGCGCCCAGGAAAGAAGACGGACGGACCTCGGGCGGCCAGGTAAGTATAAGGGGGGGAGATCAGGGCACGGGGGGGGGCGTCGGAGCACGGGGGGGTGGATCGGATCATGGGGGGGGGGTGGATCGGAACACGGGAGGGAGGATTGGAGCACGGGGAAGGATTGGAGCACGGGGTGAGGGATCGCTGTGCGGGGGGGGGTGGATCGGAGCACGGGGGGGGGGTCGCTGTGTGCGGGGGGGGGATCGGAGTGCGGGGGGGTTTGATTGCAGCACAGGGGGTGTGATTGGTGCACGGGGAAGCGGACAGGAGGACGGGGGAGCGGAGCACAGGACGGAGGGGAGCGGACCACAGATCGGGGGGGTGGGGGGGCGATCGGAGGGGTGGGGTGGGTGCACATAAGTGTTTCCAGCCATGGCCGATGATATTGCAGCATCGGCCATGGCTGGATTGTAATATTTCACCAGTTTTTTAGGTGAAATATTACAAATCGCTCTGATTGGCAGTTTCACTTTCAACAGCCAATCAGAGCGATCGTAGCCACGAGGGGGTGAAGCCACCCCCCCTGGGCTAAACTACCACTCCCCCTGTCCCTGCAGATCGGGTGAAATGGGAGTTAACCCTTTCACCCGGCCTGCAGGGACGCGATCTTTCCATGACGCATATGCTGCGTCATGGGTCGGAATGGCACCGACTTTCATGACGCAGCGTATGCGTCAAAGGTCGGGAAGGGGTTAATATAATGTCTAGGTTTTTTTTACATACAGTTTTTTAGGCTCCACATCGAAGTCTCCAGAGGGAAAAAAAAACCCTCAAAAACCACACAGTTCACCGGCATCTTTAGACCACGGGGGCGCAGTTTTTATGAAATTTCATCCACTTTGCTTGAACAATTAAACACAACAGATTGTATGTGCAAAAACTGCAGCAGAAAAAAAATAAAGCATTTACACTACAAGATGTAAATGTCTAAGCTAAGTGGGTGTGATTTCATGAAATCTCGGCCCTCCGTACGTCTGAAGACGCTGCTGTACTCTGTGGTTTTGGTACTTTTATTTCTCTATAGAATTCTCTGAGGAGCCTGAAAAAACCGCTGTTAAATTTATAAATGCAGAATCAAAGCTTTTCTGTAATATTAAAAACACTTATTCACATCTGCACCAAAAATGCATCAAATATGGGAAAACGCGTATAAAAAAAAACCCGAAGTAAATCAGTGATCTTTTTTATTTTATTTTTTTAAAAAAAAGCTTATTAAAACTGTCGTTATTGTAATTTTTTTCCATAATTTTTTAGTAATTTTATAGGAAAAAAAAATCTCTTATTCTCCCTCTAGAATATATAGATTTAAAAATACACTGCCGTGTACTGACGAATCTCTTATGTAATCTGCCTGTAGAGTCCGGGCCTGTAATACAGATCAAGTATACAAAGTTCTCCCAGTGACCTCAGCAGAGCATGTGGCTCAGTAGCTTTAGCGCCTGCCTGTAATGTTGAAACTGTGATGGCGAAACCCCCTGTGAACACGTCCGAGGAGAATAAAGTTAATTCCCCCCCCCCCCCCCCCCCCCAGTGTTTGGCTAAGTCCGGGCGCCGGTCTGGTTAACAACGCGATTAACCCTATATCTTCTAGTAATAGCGTTTTTTCTGACAACAGGTTCCCTTTCCAATCGGCTTCCTGTTACCATAAAATAATGAATTGAGGGAGCTTAATGCAGTTATTCCTGCACACTGCATACTAAATACACCCATCTGAACAGTGCCTTGTATGGCTAGGTCTCATGTCTGACAATGGGGAGGAGCTAAACGGCAACCAGCCGAATGTTACAACCAGCTGTGTGAAAAGAGAAAAATATTTAGAAATAAAGCTGATACTAAAACAAAAAATGAATAGTATCAACCAACTTTTTTATTAGGATTTGATTGTGAAATCTTGCTGTAAAGCCTTTGTGTATTAATAAGTGGCTGTCGGGCTGACGGCAGCGCACGGCTGTAACTGCCCGGCTCGTCCATTATTACCTGGGGTGCTGACCATAAATGACTGACACATCTCTTAAGGAGTGGTGAGTGATGTGCATCCATTGATTTCCTGCAGCCCTGGGTTCCAACATGATTCGTGCACTCGTATATTGATCTGATCTGTTCTGTAACCCCCGTCCCTGTACCGTGTCCTCTGGTGACAAATCTCCAGGCTCCGTTCTGTAGAGATCACTGTAGATTTGTCGTAATAGGTAAATCCATCCTGCGATCTCCTCCTTCTGCCCTTTTATTGTGTCTATTGCACTTTCCTCCTCTACCTTTTTACTTCCTGCTACTTTCTGGTTTTATTAGAATCCTCCTGTATGAAACATTAAGGAGGGGTGAAAGAGGAAAACGCTTCGATTTCAGTTGGCTCCACAGGAAAGCATTTCATAAACATTTTGCATCAGACTCGGCCTTTACCGTCCTGATGTGAGTCGCAATCTCGTGCACAAGTTAGCGGAGAAATGCCATGCTCTGAATCTGCGGCTGCACTGTGCTTACAGGTACATTGATTCCATCGCTCTTCTCAGAACTTCTCCAGCCTCGCCGGGCGTTTCATCTGGGATGGGGAGGGGGAATATAATCCTGCACAGTGCTGCAGTCTTGGCTGAACCAGGTGCAGGGGCGGCGGTGGAGGGGGATCTGTTTAGCCCGTCCTTTTCCATTTGCCCAGAAATCAGCAGGACAAGGACATAGCACATCAGAGCCAATGTCACTGGATTTCAGTGGATGCATCATGAATTTTTCAGCATAGTTTTATGGATTTCTACCTTGGGCTGAACACTAAGGAGCTTTTACGCATTATAGGATGTTTTTGTTGCCTTTTTATACGCATGCTCACTTTTGACGTGATTTACTGTTCTTTCACCTTAAAAAATAACCAATTGATGTTTTTTTATTTCATGCTTATGAATTTGACGTGCTGCTGTTCAGGATCCTGCCAATACCTGCTCATAAACTAAGGAATATTATTTGCAAAGTAATTACCTAGTTTTTTTTTTTTATAGTTTCTTCACTTTCCTGCCTTCACCATGTGGTTTTATTAAGGTTGTGGAGGTGATCTTCACCCCCCGGCCTCTGTGATCCCTCCGGGTCTACTTTAGAGACAGATTACCATGACCTTCATATTTTAGCTCGGTGGAACGTGGAGCATTTACCTGCATGTTTGGGAGAGAATGTTTTGATTGATCATGGATATTACAGGTTGGAGGGATAAAACTGATAACAACCAATGCAAACATGGTTTCACCCTTTCATTATTAAAAAAATGTAATAAAATGTAGTGTAATCATGGTATTGGGAGGATATTATTGATAAAGATCTAGTTCTGACCTTTTCTTCAGTATGTCGCCATCTGGTGTAGAAAGTGTGCACAATGTGCATGTCCACCTGGTAAGCGGAGTGCTGGTGGACACACATGCTCAGTCACTCTCCTCTCAGCCAATAGGATTAGCCGGCTGTCCTGCCTGTCAGATCCTCTGCAGTATACGGGAGGATATACTACTTTTGCAGGGTGAGAAGGGGCTATATTGTCATTGAATACTGTTGAGACTATTCTGTCCAGAGACCACCCCCAGCATCACATGGAAAGTTTATTTTATTATGCTGGAAATTAATCCAGTTCCGCTATTAACAACCTGTTCAGGACTTTGGGTATGAAAGTGATTTATAGGATGGCCCTGTAAGATCCGTCCCGTCCTCTCACGGCTGTGCGTCTTATCCATGTCATTGAGCGCCCCATGTTTCCTTTTGTCGCTTTCCGAATGTTCAGTCTCCGCACAAACAAACAGCGGTGATATAGTTTATTTAACATTGCCATTTATTTTATGTGAGAGCGGAGGCTGCCAGTCCTTCGTCCTAATTTAACTCCGCGGCTCTTTATTGCATAATGAAGCAGGCTTTCTAGAGGTAGTGGCACTCGTTTTAAGTGTCCTTGTAATTTTTACTAGCTCTGGACAGTAATTACAGATTACAGTCATTCACTTCCATTCCCAATTGGCCTCACAGTCACCTTCAAACACCAAGAGGAAAGAGCGGTACGCGTGTGAAAGGAAACAATGCGTTGGTAAAGGAAGATAAGTGAAAGTGGCCGGGGCTGGTCGCCTTCTCAACACTTTTCTTAGTTTTATTCATAACGTGAACTGTATGTGAATGCTGAAAACTCGCTCTTACTTTGTACCAACCCTCTGCTTACCCGCAGTCCATCTGCCCAGTATGTAACGGGCATAATGTGCAAACATTAAAGAGCTGCCAACAGAACAGAACATGTCCAGTGTTGTCAAACGCAGAGGTAAATAAAATGTTTGTTATTTTGTAGCCATACTGTGAAGGTGTATCATCATCTGTTTTTGTGCTTTTCTCATAGCATGTACCCCAATGCTGTGTGACTTTAAGATTTTGGGGGGAGTGCGATCCTGTAACAGAACAAACCCCCCAAACCATTACATTTCCTTGTGCTGCTGTCATCTTAGGGGGAACAGGGATATTTGGTACACTGGACATACAAGGGTACAGTCAGAAACTTTCATGTTTCCCTTAGTTATGCTCCTAACTCTCCCAGGACGAGGGTTGATGGCATTGTGGTAACATTCACTTGTTGCTCGTCCCCCTACTGCAGAGATGGGTTCACTCATCCTTAACCGTCATATTCTATTCCTGTGTGATCCACCTCCTTGCTATAATTTTCCTTAATCTCAGCTGCTTTTAGACTTCTTTTAAAGCACCACTCCAGCATTTTTTATTGTACCGTTGGAGTGGTGCTTTGAATGTAAGTCCCCTGTCTAATACTCCGCTTCTGGTGTTTTCATACTTTTTCGCCGCTGCTCTTGTCGATCTTCGACGAAAGTGACCTGCTCGCAGCTCCAGTGTTTCAAGTAGCTGCACGGCGGTCACTTTACAAGTCTACAACGGCCTCGTTCTGGCTCTCATAGACTTGCATTGCGACCTTGTGACGTAGCCTCTGACTTCTGGCTATTCAAAAGCTGGGGCTGGCAGCTTAGATGTAAAGCACCACTCCAGCGGTGCAATAGAAAAAAAATGCTGGAGCGGTGCTTTAATTGATCCCTTGATAGCCCCTCCTTACTTTTAGTGTAATTTTGTACTGCTAATGCCGTCTAATACCTCAATATTATCACAGAATCATAGCATGTTAGAGTTGGAAGGGACCTCCAGGGTCATTGTGTCCAACCCCTTCTCTGTGCAGGAGTCACTGAACCATCTCTGACAGGTCGCGGTCCCGATGCTCTCGTGCGGTTGCATGACACGGGTGCCCGGCGCTCAATCTGCGCTGTCGTCACTATCCCTGTCTTTGGACTAATTGAACATGAAAATGAAGTCTGAGATCAGTTACAGCCTTGACTTCCTCATCATGTTCAATTTGTCCGAAGGCGGAGACACTGACGCCAGCACTGACTGGGCACCGGGGTCACGTGTCACAACAACCACACGGAAGCATCGGGAAAGCGAGTGCTGACACCAGGAACAGTGCCGGCGCGGGAGCTAAGTAAGCTTTTTTATGTTATAGGGAACAAACGTGCGGTGTGACAAGGAGTTGTCCAAGTAGTGAATAACTTAGAATCCTAGAATATTAGTTGGAAGGGACCTCCTGGGTCATTGTGTTCAACCCCCTGCTCAATTCAGGAGTCACTAAACCATCTGACAGATGTATATCCTGCCTCTGTTTGAAGACTTCCATTGAAGGAGAACTCGCCACCTCTTGTGGCCGCCTGTTCCACTCATTGATCACCCTCACTGTAAAAAATGCTTCTAATATCTAATCTGTATCTTCTCCCTTTCAGTTTCATTCCATTGTTTCTCGTGTTTCCATGTGCAGATGAGAATAAGGATGATCCCTCTACACTGTGACAGCCCTTAGACAGCTATTAAGTCTCCTCTCAGCCTTCTCTTTTATGAGCTAAACATTCCAAGATCCTTTATCCGTTTTTTGTAGGACACACTTTGCAGTCCGCTCACCATCCTGGTCGCTCTTCTCTGAACTCGCTGTTTTTTTATGTCTTTTTTTATAATGTGGTGCCCAGAACTGGACACAGTATCCAGATTAGGTCTGGCCAAGTGTTTTTTGTACTTGTTTATACTATCATTTTTGCTTTTCCTTAAACTTTAGTGCTTTGCAGTAGGTTTGCTCCTTCTTCCCTACATTCTACCTTAATCATTTCCGTACATGTCCTCTACTACTTTCCCTCCAGAGCCGTTCCTTACTTTATTCATCCCATTTAATTCTAGGTCCATCCTAATTGTTCTGATGATCTATACTTGACTCCTCCTACTGACAGTCACTTAGCTCCTCCCTATTGTCAGTGATATTCTATATTACCTTCCCGTGAGCGATTCCTGCTTGGTGCGTTTCTAAATGTTCTAAAACGAGGGGGTCTCGCTGATAAATGTAACGTGGCAGTCCCCCGGTTTATTAGAAGTTAGTCACAAACTTGTAGGTATCTGTAGATCCCCAGTCTGATATTAAATATTACAGTTACATTTCTTCCTCCTATGAATAATTGCATCTAGTCTGCGCCGACCTTTCCTTTTGTATCCGGTGAAAGCCGTGTATAACCGCGCGGGTCGGGACACAGCAGCACAGATTTATTGTCTTCTTCATAGATTCCAAGTATTAAAGGAAGATCACAGATCAGTTTCACACAATAGCACAATGCAGGGCAGCCTGCACATTACACACAGCAGGATCCGTGCTTGGTAACGCCGCACAGACGCCCCCAAGTATAAAAGCAGCAGGTCAATGGCCGGCGTGTGGCCGAGGGATGCCTGCTAACTACAGACCTGAGAGAAGTCTGCAGCCTGTGAGAAACATCGGGAGACTTTGTTATGTCACTTGCAAAGTCGGCTTAAGTCATTCCATCGTACGGCCCTCCGTGGGACAACCTTTTCCTCTCCCATAGCCCCGGTCTAATCAACCCCTATAATTTATGCAGAAAATATGATTTATATTTAATTTCACCACACTTGCTTTGTTAATTTGAGATGTAATTAACCCGTCGCCACGGCAACTAATTTTGTGATGCCGTAAATTACCGCCGCCTTTTCATCAAAATTCAGTTACTTTGGCTCCTGTGTGCAATGTACTGATGCAATTAGGTTGCTAAGGGCAACTCAGAAGTGCTTGGATTCTTTTGTAAGACTGCAGCGAGCAGAAGTCAGCCTTTCCTAGCAAAAGTATTGGCACCAAGGTCCCTATAGGAATGTGGCACTGAGCGGGCCCTGCCTGTCATCCGCCTGCCTGCTGCATGCCGTCCCTCTGCCAACATCCTGCTGATTTAGCGCTTTTCTTGCACCCGCTCGCCTGCTTTTCTGCTTGTATACTGCGCAGCGTTTGAGGATGACACATATTTACCCAAGAGAATGATCATTTTCAAAGAAATATTTCCTTGCCATATTGTGTAAATCTCTCAGCAAATCAGCATAAATACTTGCGAGTATACAACAGTATATAGCTGCAGAACAGAGCATCTGTTGCATATCCCACCGGACCCGAATATATGTAGCATCTCTGTACCCACAGACGAGCAGGGGTAGATCCTCTCCGGGGGTGGAAACCTCAGTACCGCAAGGGCAGTAATAGCCTAAAACCAATCCGATCCAGTGTTACTAAACAATGTACCAGGTGAGATGTGTGTGACTCTCGGGCTGGAGCATTACACAGTCACATTTGTCTGTGCCGCCAGGTGAAGGTTCATGTGCTGGAAACATGACAAGATCCTGACAGCTGAACTAGGAATGGAGGGTAAGGGTGAAAAAGGAGGCAAATATCTGCGCTTTGCTTCCTGTCCTGCCGAAGAGTTTGTGTGCATCAGTTTTTTTTTTATTATTTAAAACAAAACCCCTCTGTGTTGCTTTTGTCACGTTAATTCCCATTTTGCCAACACCAGGGGCCCAGGCAGACGAGTTACCAAGGAACGCAAAATTTTAATTAGTGTATTTTAATCATTCAGGCTTTTCAAGCTAATCCACATACCCCAGAGAATTCCCAAGATGCTGCTCTATGCTGCGTTACCATTTATTGTTGAGTCTATTATAATTACTGTTAGCAGGTGGGGACTGCAAGATGTTTATTATGAGTTTTTCATCTTTAGTGTAATTACTGAGAAAAAAAAAACACAAAATAAAAAGAAGTGGTGACTCTTTGATTCCTAGACAACACTTTTCACATTTTTGCTATTTCCCCTCCTTTTTCGGCAACCCCTGGCAGACAGATGAAAGTGTTGGAAGTTTTCTCCCATTCTGTCAGTCCACCATTGAGGAATGTGCAGGGTTTTTTTTTTTCTGTGGTTTCAGAAAAGTGACAGTCAAGGCTGAGGATCGGTGACGAGCCGGGTATTAAGGAATGGAAACTATTTCATTTCGATGTCACAGGATCTCCACTCAGCATCTTTCAATCACTCTCAGACAAACTTTTAAAATTATTCATGACCACCTTGTATTTTATTTTTGTTTAATCTGTATTTGGGAATGGCAATCGAGCAATCAGAGACATAGGCTACTCTGCACTGGGGGCTTTCCATCAGTTATCCAGAAGCTGGTAACGTCAGTCACTTAAGACCTCATGGACATGCCCTATTACAGGGGCTTTTTGTGTACGGTAGAATAATGAAGTAGAACCCATAGACATCTGTGGATCTATACCTGTGTGCCCTCAATGACATAGAGTTCATGAAAAGTTGAGATGATCGAATCGCCGGTCTCTGCTCCAGCAGCCACATCTGTGGTCCATGACCATCGGGCCAGAGCCCTTTTGAACCGTCACGCCAAAATGATGACTTTGCACCGGGCCTACAAATCTGAAGAGGATTTGGTGATTTTGGTTTGGTAGGTAGGAGCCAGTGAACACAGACTACGAATGTGGTCACAGACCCCTGAGTCACGTACGCCAGGCAGGTCACATCATACATCGGGTTGGGTCACATCATACACCGGGGCAAGTGACGTCATACAACGGGGCAGGTCACATTGTACACCAGAACAGGTCACATCATACACCAGGGCGGGTCACATGATATCGGGTCAAGTGACATTGTATAATGGGGTGGGTCACATCATACAGAGGGGGCAAGTGACATCATACAACAGGGCAGGTCACATTGTATATCAGGGCGGGTCACATACCATACATCGGGGTAGATGATGATGTACACTGGGGCGGGTCACATCATACAGAGGGGGCAGGTGACCTATGTGACATCGTTCAGCACATGGCTCATACTGGTCTGCATGCAGACCTTTTGTCTGGTTCTAATAATCTCTATTGTCCTGAATTTGTCAATAAGCTTTTATAACCTTTTATACTATTATAGTGTAGCACTCGGCGCCCTTTATGTGGCGTGGTGTAATTTGCAGCCTTTCTTCTGACTGCAGTGGTTTGAGGGTATTATATTTGTTTGTATTAATTGTTTGGTATCTATTTTCTTTATATAATCCATGATGTGGAAACACAAGGAGTGTATCGGGTTATCCTGGGGCGTAATGGCCAAATGCAGCTCCTGTTCCTCATAAATGTCTGTCTGTTGTTTTTGACCGTCAAAGGTGGGCAGCTGGACAGCAAACCTTTGACATGTACCCAGTATGCCCTTCAGGAGCAATGTGGTGCTCTCCTATTAGTGCCTGCTACTTACTCAACAGGGTTTAAATCCTACGGTCCTAGTCCGTCCATACTAAATCCTATGGTCCTAGTCCCTCCATACTAAATTCTATGGTCCTGATCCCTCCATACTAAATCCTATGGTCCTAATCTGTCCATACTAAATCCTATGGTCCTATTCCCTCTCATACTAAATCCTATGGTCCTAGTCGGTCCATACCAAATCCTATTGTCCTAGTCCATTCTAAATCCTATGGTTCTAGTTTTTCCATACTAAATCCTATGGTCCTGGTCCATCCATACTAAATCCTATGGTCCTGGTCCATCCATACTAAATCCTATGGTCCTAGTCCGTTCATACTAAATCCTATAGTTCCAGTCCGTCCATGGTAAATCCTATGGTTCCAGTCCGTCCATGGTAAATCCTATGGTTCTGGTCCGTCCATACTGCCCGTGTAGCATACAATTTAGCAGAATAGCTATCTGATTGTAATAGTGAGTCTAGAGGTGACAATTTCCTGGAGTCAGGAATGACTTCCATGTCTTCACTTCTCATGATGAGAATGAAGGTTTGCAAATCTAATACTTGATACGTGGGTGTGGATGGCATCTTTATCTGTGTCCATCAGTACGTTGGCTCTGTACACTTACCCTAGTATACTAAAAGGGTTGTCTGCTTTGTTACAACATTTTACCCCAGATACATTTCCCTACTCATTCATATGATTTTTCTGGTTTTGCCTCTGTTCTTAAATGAATTGGGTTGAGTTACAATACCAGAAAAAGCCGATGATTGAGAGGGAACTGTTCAAGAAAAAAGGAAAAGATTACACCCCATTAAGATCTCAGGGTAAGTGTGTAGAGCTGCTGGTGCAATCTGCTCATTCCTCCTATGTGCCAAACAATTATACTTACAATACTTCTGTCTCATCATCACCAGCTATGAGAATAAGTTTTGCTTCCTGCCTTCAAAAAATCTGTGACACCTTCATATTCAATTGCACAGTCAGCTCTCACTTAATTGTTTTCAGGATACTTGTGCTTCTAGAGGTCTAGGTTTCTCCATGTTACTGTCTGATTTTTCTATTGCCTCCTTTATTTGTAAGACTGGCATTCTCTGACATTGCAATAGTGGCATGTAAAAGTTTGGCCACCCCTGGTCATTTATTGGGAACAGTAGTTAAGCAAGGTGATGATGAAATGATCTTTAAAAGGCCTAAAGTTACAAATGACACATTTCCTTTGTATTTTAGGATGTATATATATATATATATATATATATATATATATATATATATATATATATATATATATATATATATATATATATATATATATATATATATATATATATATATTTTATTCAATTTTAAAAGTTTTGAAAATTTCAAAAAGGAAAATGGGTTGATGCAAAAGTTGGGCACCTTGGAGATTTGTGTGCTATATATATATATAATTTATTCAATTTTAAAAGTTTCGAAAATTTCAAAAAGGAAAATGGGTTGATGCAAAAGTTGGGCACCTTGGAGATTTGTGTGCTCAGACAACTTTGACCAAGGTTTCTGATTTTAATTAGCCTACTTGGGTTATGGCTTGTTCACTATCACCGTTAGAAAAGCCCAGGTGATGCAAATTTGCCAGCTTTATAAAAGTCCAGCCTCCTGTAACCTTGGGGAACAACCAGCACCATGGGTTCTTCTAAACAGCCGCCTAGCGCTCTGAAAATGAGAGAGGCACACAAAGCAGAAGGCCATAAGAAGAAAGCAAAGTGTTTTCAAGTTATCATTTCCTCAGTTTGAAATGTAATAAAGAAATGGCCTTTACCAGGAACAGTGGAGATCAAAGCAAAAATTCAGTGAGAGCTGCTTGTAGTAATGCTAGAGAGGCAAATCAGAACCCCACTTGACTGCAAAAGACCTTCATAAAGATTTAGCAGACTCTGGAGTTGTGGTACACAACAACAACAGTACTGTTCAGAGACTACTGCACAAACATAGCCTTCATGGAAGAGTCATCAGAAGAAAACCTCTCCTGCATCCTCACCATAAAATTCAACGTCTGAAGTATGCAAAACAACATGAAAGGCTATGTTTATATGTTGCGTTTTTGCTGCATTTATCTTCAGGCAAAACTTGCACTTTTGGCAGTAAAGAAGCTTGTTACAAAAAGCAGGTTTTGCGGAGTTTTAACTTTTTTTTTTTTTTTTCAGGGCTGTGGAGTCAATAAGCGCAACCTCCAACTCCAACTGTGACTCTTAAATTTCACTGACCTTCGACTCCAGAGCACGGCCTCACTACTGAGCATGTACATAAAGTGCAGCACAGTTTAATCTCCACTGACAGCCGAGATCTTGAGATCAGGAACAGAACAGATATTTACAGGACAGTTCATAACTTTCCCAAATTATTATGACAACATTTACAGCATATCCTGCAATGAACTACTGAACCCAGCTTATTATATATTTTAGGAGTCTGAGTCAGTCCATTTCATATCAACTCAAACTCATGACTCCACCAATATGGACAGACTCCACAGCCCTTTTTTTTAACTTTGGCTGTGTTTTTGTCAGGGTACATTTGTCTCTTGTGCATGCTGATAGTTTAGTGCATAAAAAAAATCATTTAAAATTTGGATAAAAAGAAACGGAACAAAAACGCAACCCATGTGAATACAGCCTTATCCCCTTAACGACCGCCGATACGCCTCTTAACGGCAGCAGTTAAGGGTACTTATGCCTCAGCGCCGCTTTTTAACGACACTGAGCAATAAGTGGATAGCACCCCCCAGCATCAGAAATTCTGCAGGGTCTTGTCTACCGGGGGTAGCTGAGACACCAGAGGACATGATTAACCCCTTCGCGACATGCGCCGTACTAGTACTGCGCTGCCGTCACTGCATTAGTGCCAGCAACAGTACTAGTACGGCGCACCGATCACCGCGGTCTCGCGCTGAGCGCCGCGGTGATCGGGTGCGGGTGTCAGCTGTATACGACAGCTGACACCCCGCAGCAATGCCCACGATCGGCGCTATCGCCGATCGCGGGCATTTAACCCCTCTGATGCCGCTGTCAGTAGTGACAGCGGCATAGAGGGGGATCGCGCAGGGACGGGGGCTCCCTGCGCTCTCCCACCGGAGCAACGCAATGAGATCGCGTTGCTCCGGTGACCCGGAAGGAGTCCCCGGATCCAAGATGGCCGCCGGACTCGTTCCGGGTCATGAAGTGACCTGGCTAGCCGGCGCCTGCTGAGAGCAGGCGCTGGAGAGCCAGCTAAACTGCATGTCAGATCGTTGATCTGACAGTGTGCTATGCACAGTGTCAGATCAACGATCTGATCTAATACAGAGATGTCCCACCCTGGGACAATGTTAGAAAGTAAAAAAAAAAAAAAAATAGAATGTGTAAAAAAAAATTAAAAAAAATGCCCAAATAACAAAAAAAACAACATTTCCCAATAAATCCGTTTATTTATGTAAAAAAAAAAAAAAAACAATAAATGTACACATATTTGGTATCGCCGCGTCCGTAACGACCCGCTCTATAAAACTATCCCACTAGTTAACCCCTTCAGTGAACACCGCAAAAAAAAAAAAAAGGCAAAAAACAACGCTTTATTATCATACAGGCGAACAAAAAGTGGAATAACACGCGATCAAAACGACGGATATAAATAACCATGGTACCGCTGAAAACGTCATCTTGTCCCGCAAAAAAAAAGCCACCATACAGCATCATCAGCAGAAAAATAAAAAAGTTATAGCTCTCAGAATAATGCGATGCAAAAACAATTATTTTTTTATATAAAATAGTTTTTATTGTGTAAAAGCGCCAAAACATAAAAAAAATTACATAAATGAGGTATCGCTGTAATCGTACTGACCCGAAGACTAAAACTGCTTTATCCATTTTACCACACGTGGAACGGTATAAACGCCCCCCCCCCCCTAAAAGAAATTCAGGAATTGCTGGTTTTTGTTCATTCCGCCTCCCAAAAATCGGAATAAAAAGCGATCAAAAAATGTCATCTGCCCGAAAATGTTACCAATAAAAACGTCAACTCGTCCCGCAAAAAACAAGACCTCATATGACTCTGTGGGCCAAAATATGGATAAATTATAGCTCTCAAAATGTGGTGATGCAAAAATTATTTTTTGCAATAAAAAGCGTCTTTTAGTGTGTGACAGCTGCCAATCATAAAAATCCGCCAAAAAAACGCTATAAAAGTAAATCAAACCCCCCTTCATCACCCCCTTAGATAGGGAAAAATAATAAAATGTAAAAAAATGTATTTATTTCCATTTTCCCATTAGTGCTAGGGTTAGGGCTAGGGTTAGGGTTGGGGTTAGGGTTTCAGTTATAATTGGGGGTTTCCACTGTTTAGGCACATCAGGGGGCGTCCGATCTCAATTCCAGCCAATTCTGCTTTGAAAAAGTAAAACAGTGCTCCTTCCCTTCCGAGTTCTCCTGTGTGCCCAAACAGTGGTTCCCCCCAACATATGGGGTATCAGCGTTCTCAGGACAAGTTGGACAACAACTTTTGGGGTCCAATTTGTCCTGTTACCCTTGGGAAAATAAAAACATAGGGGATAAAATATCATTTTCGTGGAAAAAAAAAAAATTTTTATTTTCACGGCTCTGCGTTCTAAACTGTAGTGAAACACTTGTTGGTTCAAAGCTCTCACAACACATCTAGATAAGTTCCTTTGGGGGTCTAGTTTCCAATATGGGGTCACTTGTGGGGGGTTTCTACTGTTTAGGTACATCAGGGGCTCTGCAAATGCAACATGACGCCTGCAGACCAATCCATCTAAGTCTGCATTTCAAATGGCGCTCCTTCCCTTCCGAGCTCTGCCGTGCACCCAAACAGTGGTTCCCCCCAACATATGGGGTATCAGCGTTCTCAGGACAAGTTGGACAACAACTTTTGGGGTCCAATTTGTCCTGTTACCCTTGGGAAAATAAAAACATAGGGGATAAAATATCATTTTCGTGGAAAAAAAAATTTTTTTATTTTCACGGCTCTGCGTTACAAACTGTAGTGAAACACTTGTTGGTTCAAAGCTCTCACAACACATCTAGATAAGTTCCTTGGGGGGTCTAGTTTCCAATATGGGGTCATTTGTGGGGGGTTTCTACTGTTTAGGTACATCAGGGGCTCTGGAAATGCAACATGACACCTGCAGTCCATTCCATCTAAGTCTGCATTTCAAACGGTGCTCCTTCCCTTCCGAGCTCTGCCATGCACTCAAACGGTGGTTCCCCCCCACATGTGGGGTATCAGCGTACTCAGGACAAATTGGACAATAACATTTGTGGTCCAATTTCTCCTGTTACCCTTGGGAAAAAAAAATTGCGGGCTAAAACATCATTTTGTGGAAAGAAAAAATGATTTTTTAATTTTCACAATGCTACATTCTAAACTTTAGTGAAACAATTGGGGGTTAAAAGTGCTCACCACACATCTAGATAAGTTCCTTAGGGGGTCTTCTTTCCAAAATGGGGTCACTTGTGGGGGTTTCCACTGTTAAGGCATGTCAGGGGCTCTCCAAATGCGACATGGCGTCCGATCTCAATTCCAGCCAATTTTGCATTGAAAAGTCAAATGGCACTCCTTCCCTTCCGAGCTCTGCCATGCGCTCAAACAGTGGTTTATCCCCATATATGAAGTATCGACGTACTCAGGACAAATTGCACAACAACTTTTAGGGTCCAATTTATCCTTTTACCCTTGGGAAAATAAAAAATTTGGGGCAAAAAGATCATTTTTTGTGAATATTAATAAAAAAAATTTTTTTACGGCTCTACATTATAAACTTCTGTGAAGCACTTGGAGGTTCAAAGTGCTCACCACACATCTAGATTAGTTCCTTAGGGGGTCTACTTTCCAAAATGGTGTCACTTGTGGGGGTTTCCACTGTTTAGGCACATCGGGGGCTCTCCAATCGTGACATGGGCTCCGATCTCAATTCCAGCAAATCTTGCATTGAAAAGTCAAATGGCGCTCCTTCCCTTCCGAGCTCTGCCATGTGCCCAAACAGTGGTTTACCCCCACATATGGGGTATCTGCGTACTCGGGACAAATTGTACAACGACTTTTGTGGTCCAATTTCTCCTGTTACCCTTGGTAAAATGAAACAAATGGGACCTGAAGTAAAAATTTTGTGAAAAAAAAGTTAAATGTTCAATTTTTTTAAACATTCAAAAAATTCCTGTGAAGCACCTGAAGGGTTAATAAACTTTTTGAATGTGGTTTTGAGTACCTTGAGGGGTGCAGTTTTTAGAATGGTGTCACTTTTGGGCATTTTCTGTCATATAGACCCCTCAAAGTCACTTCAAGTGTGAGGTGGTCCGTAAAAAAATGGTTTTGCAAATTTTGTTGCAAAAATGAGAAATCGCTGGTCAACTTTTAACCCTTATAACGTCCTAACAAAAAAAAAATTGTTTCCAAAATTGTGCTGATGTAAAGCAGACATGTGGGAAATGTTGTTTATTAACTATATTATGTGATATAACTCTCTAATTTAAGGGCATAAAAACTAAGAGTTTGAAAATTGCTAAATTTTCATAATTTCCGACAAATTTTTGTTTTTTTTCACAAATAAATGCAAGTCATATCAAAGAAGTTTTACCACTATCATGAAGTACAATATGTCACGAGAAAACAGTGTCAGAATCACCAGGATCCGTTGAAGCGTTTCAGAGTTATGACCTCATAAAGTGACAGTGGTCAGAATTGTAAAAATTGGCCCTGTCACTTAGGTGAAAACAGGCTTTGGGGTGAAGGGGTTAAGGTTGGTTTTTACCAACCCCAGTGTTGTGATCACAGTTATTCACAGAATAACAGTGACCGAACAAAAAAAGGTCAGATTTCCCATTTAATTTCTCTCACCTCTGATGTGATCGCACATCAGAGGAGAGAGAAATGGGGTCCTCCGATTCCATACCGGTATCTCCAGTGTCCCTAGACTCTCCTGCATCCCCCCATGATGTGTCCCCCGGCGTCTTCCGGGAAGAAAATGGCGGGCAACACTAGGAAATTTTTCCTTGTGGTCTATCACAGTGATCAAAATGAACCAAATCACAGTGATCAAAATAAATAAAAAAAATAGTAAATCAAGCCCCCCTTTATCATATCCTTTGTTAGGTTAAAATAATACAGTAAAAATTTATTTATTTCCATTTTTCCGTTAGGGTTTTGGCTAGGGTTGGGTTAGGGCCAGGGTTAGGATTGGATCTAGGGATAGGGTTGGGCCTAGTGTTAGGGCTAGAGTTAGGGTTGGGGCTAGGGTTGTGGTTAGGGCTATGATTAGGGGTGTGTTGGAGTTAGGATTGTGGTTAGGGTTGGGATTAGGGATGTGTTGGGGTTAGGATTGCAGTTAGAATTGGGGGGTTTCCACTGTTTAGGTACATCAGGGGTTTTCCAAATGTGACATGGCGCCCACCGTTGATTCTAGTCAACTTTGCATTCAAAAAGTCAAACGGTTCTCCCTCCCTTCTGAGCCCTGCCATGCGCCCAAACAGTGGTTTTCCCCCACATACGGGGTATCGTTGTACTCAGGAGAAATTGCTCAACAGATTTTGTGGTTCATTTTCTCCTGATACCCATGTGAAAATAAAAAATTAAATGGTTCCATATTAAATTTTTGGTGAAAAAGGTAAAATGTTTTTTTCCTTCCACATTGCTTTAATTCTCGTGATGCACCTGAAGGGTTAATAAACGTTCTGAATGTGGTTTTGCGCACCTTGAGGGGTGCAGTTTTTAGAATGGTGTCACTTTTGGGTATTTTCTGTTATATTGACCCCCCCCCCCCAAACTCACTTCAAATATGAGGTAGATTTTGTTGGAATAATAAGAAATCGCTGGTCAACTTTTAACCCTTATAACATCCTAACAAAATAAAAAAAATTGTTTCCAAAATTGTGCTGATAAAGTTGACATGTGGGAAATTTTATTAACTATTTTGTGTGACACCACTCTCTGACTTAACGGTACAAAAATTAAAATGTGTAAACTACAAAATTTTTGCCAAATTTCCATTTTTTCATAAAGAAACGCAAATCATATCGAAGACATTTTACCACTAACATGAAGTACAATATGTCACAAAAAACATTCTCCGAATCAGTGGGATACGTTGAAGCATTCCAGAGCTATATAACCTCATAAGGTGACAGTGGTCAGATTGTAAAAATTGGCCTGGTCATTAAGTACCAAATTGGCTCTGTCACTAAGGGGTGAACAACAAGCCTGATACATTTTGGGAACAAGTCCTGTGGACTGATGAGGGTAAAATAGAACTCTGAGGCCACAATGATCATTGGTATGTGTTGAGAAAATAAGCTTGCAAAATTTCAGGAAAATATCTCGCCAACCATTAAGCATGGGGGTGGGTCAACCATTCGTTGGGGTTGTGTTGCAGCCAATGGCACGTGGAACATTTCATTGGTAAAAGGAAAAATGGATTCAATGAAATTTAGAAAAATTCTTGATGCAAACATAACACCATCTCTAAAAAATCTGAAGGTGAAAAGAGGATGAGGATGGCTTCTGCAAATGGAGAATGGTCCTAAACACACGTTAAAAAGTGCAAGCTGAAGGTTTTAAGATGGCCCTCACAGTACCCTGATCTGAACATCATTGAAAATCTGCGGCTAGACCTCAAAATAGAGGATGGAAGATGACCCAGGAATCTCACAGAACAGGAATAATTCTCCAAGGAAGAATGGAGGAAAATCCCTCAAAGAATAAGGGATGCGTTTACCCCCTTGCAAGATGCCCAAAGTTTTGTACAGTACAGGCCAAAAGTTTGGAAACACCTCTTTTAAAGATTTTTCTGTATTTTCATGACTATGAAAATTGTACATTCACACTGTAGGCATCAAAACTATGAATTAACACATGTGGAATTATATACTTAACAAAAAAGTGTGAAACAACTGAAATTATGTCTTATACTCTAGGTTCTTCAAAGTAGCCTCCTTTTGCTTCTCCACTGTAATAAACGGCTGATATTTTGCTAAATTTATCTAATCAGTGAAAATCCAAGTTCTGAATTATTTATTATACAGAGTCCCTGGACAGATGACGCAGTATGGACAGTTTACTATATAGAGTCTGCTGTTCCTGGTGCAGATGACGCAGTATGGACGGTTTACTATACAGAGTCCGTGGCTCCTGATGCAGATGACTTAGTATGGACATTTTACTATACAGAGTCCCGGGGCAGATGACGCAGTAAGGACCGTTTACTCTACAGAGTTCGCTGTTCCTGGGGCAGATGACACAGTATGGACAGTTTACTATATAGAGTCCGCTGTTCCTGGTGCAGGTGACGCAGTATGGACGGTTTACTATATAGAGTCCGCTGTTGCCGGTGCAGATGACGCAGTATGGATGGGTTACTATATAGAGTCCGCTGTTCCCAGTGCAGGTGACGCAGTATGGACGGTTTACTATACAGAGTCTGCTGTTCCCGATGCAGATGACGCAGTATGGACTGCTTACTATACAGAGTCCAGGGCAGATGACACAGTATGGACGATTTACTATACAGAGTCCGGAGCAGATGACACAGTATGGACTGTTTACTATACAGAGTCCGCTGTTCCCGGTCCAGATTACGCAGTATGGAATGTTTACTATACAGAGTCCGCTGTTCCCGGTCCAGATGACGCAGTATGGACGGTTTACTATACAGAGTCCTGGGGCAGATGACACAGTATGGATGGTTTACTATACAGAGTCCGGGGCAGATGACGCAGTATGGACGGTTTACTATACAGAGTCCGGGGCAGATGACGCAGTATGGACTGCTTACTATACAGAGTCCGGGGCAGATGACACAGTATGGAGGGTTTACTATACAGAGTCCCCGGTGGTTCCCGGGGCAGATGACACATTATGGATGGTTTACTATACAGAGTCCAGGGTAGATGATGCAGTATGGACTGCTTACTATACAGAGTCCGGGGCAGATGACGCAGTATGGACTGCTTACTATACAGAGTCCGGGGCAGATGACGCAGTATGGACTGCTTACTATACAGAGTCCGGGGCAGATGACACAGTATGGACTGCTTACTATACAGAGTCCGGGGCAGATGACGCAGTATAGAGGATGGTTTACTATACAGAGTCCGGGGCAGATGACACAGTATGGAGGGTTTACTATACAGAGTCCGGGGCAGATGACGCAGTACGGACGGTTTACTATACAGAGTCCGGGGCAGATGACGCAGTATGGAGGGTTTACTATACAGAGTCCGGGGCAGATGACACAGTATGGACTGCTTACTATACAGAGTCCGGGGCAGATGACACAGTATGGAGGGTTTACTATACAGAGTCCGGGGCAGATGACGCAGTACGGACGGTTTACTATACAGAGTCCGGGGCAGATGATGCAGTATGGAGGGTTTACTATACAGAGTCCGGGGCAGATGACGCAGTATGGACTGCTTACTATACAGAGTCCGGGGCAGATGACGCAGTATGAAGGGTTTACTATACAGAGTCCCCGGTGGTTCCCGGGGCAGATGACACATTATGGATGGTTTACTATACAGAGTCCGGGGCAGATGACGCAGTATGGACGGTTTACTATACAGAGTCCGGGGCAGATGACGCAGTATGGAGGGTTTACTATACAGAGTCCGGGGCAGATGACACAGTATGGACTGCTTACTATACAGAGTCCGGGGCAGATGACACAGTATGGAGGGTTTACTATACAGAGTCCGGGGCAGATGACGCAGTATGGAGGGTTTACTATACAGAGTCCGGGGCAGATGACGCAGTATGGACTGCTTACTATACAGAGTCCGGGGCAGATGACGCAGTATGGACGATTTACTATACAGAGTCTGGGGCAGATGACGCAGTATGGACGATTTACTATACAGAGTACGGGGCAGATGACGCAGTATGGACGATTTACTATACAGAGTCTGGGGCAGATGACGCAGTATGGACGATTTACTATACAGAGTACGGGGCAGATGACGCAGTATGGACGATTTACTATACAGAGTCTGGGGCAGATGAAGCAGTATGGACGGTTTACTATACAGAGTCCGGGGCAGATGACACAGTATGGAGGGTTTACTATACAGAGTCCCCCGGATGTGTCCGCGTGTCGTACGTCTCGGCAGCGCTCCCTTTACCCATTTCTTGTTTTTGTTGGTCATTCCTTATGCTGAGGTTTTCTTTTCTATGCCGGGCAGTTTCATGTGTTATCTGTTGGAGGAGTCGCTGCCACTCGTGCAGTAAATGTGGTAATGTAGAAAGTGAACTCTGAGCAGTTCGTCAATGGAGAGCGCTTGTCATTTTCTGTGAAGAAAAATCAAAGCAAAAAAAAAAAATCTCACACTCTTCTTTTGTATCCTGAAAGCATTAGAAGGACGTCCATTATAAACCCATTTTACTTTTGTAAGGCAGGGGCCCCCCAGCTGTCCCCAGCATGTGAGCGAAGCAGTTGTTAAACTAGAAGACAAAATAGTTGGCAACTTCCAGAGGTTGTTTTTCAAACTGACGTTTCTATAGAAACGCTTGGGTCATCCAAGCCGGGGGGACTAAAATATCCCCTCATGCCCCCCCTCAAAACATAAGCAAGCTGATATGATATGAACATGAGGGCAGCTGACGGAGGAGCTCGTGAAGGGCGTCTCTTCCTCTCAAGTCATCTCCGCATTTGAACATTAAAAGTTTTTCTTAAGAGTTTCTTTTGTTTTTAGTGATGAGTCTTATGCAATAAAATAAAAGCACTCAAGAAGGTAATAATCCAGTCTGTCACATAGTGATGGCCTGCAACTACTACTCCTATCCGTGTATTAGAAGTATTGGTGCCCATGCTCCTACTCAGATCTCCTACATGACAGGGGCTCCTGCATCGCGGCAAAGCAAGAGGTGAGATTCACAAAGATCTGAAGTGATAGCGTTACGTAGGAAGATCTTACTGTGTGCATGCCCGGAGTATAGGAAGTGGCATCATGACATGGTGACATTTAGTGTGACGAGATATGCACACTTCAATGAGCACTCCTTTCTTGTGTAAATATATATATACTAGATGGTGGCCCGATTCGAACGCATCGGGTAATCTAGAATATGTATATAGTGTATTTATGAAGTTTTCAGAATAATGCAATTTATACACAGGATTCGGCCAGCCAGGCGCGACCAATTAGCGAAGTGTGACTCAATTTCCGGGACAATTCGCAGCCGGACTGCGCCTGTCGCTGATCGTTTGCGGCCGGCCGGGCATGACCAATCAGTGAAGCCAGGGCCAGCTCCAGGTTTTTGAGGGCCCCGGGCAAAAGAGTCTCAGTGGGCCCCCTCTTTAATACATACCACGATTTATGATGCACAGATACAACGGAAAAATATACCACAGCCAATTAGCATATAACACAGCCCACGTAACATATAGCACAGGCCGCGCAGTATATAGCACAGGCCACATAGCATATAGCACAGCCACGTATATAGCACAGCCCACGTAGTGTATAGCACAGCCCACGTAGTATAACACAGCCCACTAACACAGCCCACGTAGTATATAACACAGCTCACGCAGTATATAACACAGCCACATAGTATATTGCCCAGCCACATAATATATTGCACAGCTACGTAGTATAACGTAGTAATATGGGCACCATACCCCTGTTAAAAATATTAAAATAAAAAAGTTATATACTCACCTTCCGTCGGCTCCCGGATCCAGGCGAGGCGTTCAGCGATGCTCCTTGCGACGCTTCGGTCCCAAGAATGCATTGCGGTCTTGCGAGATGACATAGCGGTCTCGCGAGACGGCTACGTCATCATCTCGCGAGACCGCAATGCATGAACTGGAGCGTCGCGAGGAGCGGGAAAGGCGCCAGAAGGTGAGTATATAATGATTTTTTATTATTATTTTTAACATTAGATCTTTTTACTATAATAGTAAAAAGTTGGTCACACAGGGTTAGTAGCAGCGTACTGCGTTACACCGTGGCATACCGCAGCCATTAACCCTCTGTGAGCGCTGACTGGAGGGGAGTCTGGAGAGGGCACTGACAGAGAGTAGGAAGGGGCGAATTCGCGGCCGGACTGTGCCCGTCGCTGATTGGTCGCGGCCGGCCAATCAGCGACGCGGGATTTCCAAGACAGACAAACAGACAGAAGTGCCCCTTAGACGATTATATATATATATAGATACAGTTAGGTCCATATATATTTGGACAGAGACAACATTTTTCTAATTTTATTTATAGACATTACCACAATGAGTTTTAAACAAAACAATTCAGATGCAGTTGAAGTTCAGACTTTCAGCTTTCATTTAAGGGTATCCACATTAAAATTGGATGAAGGGTTTAGGAGTTTCAGCTCCTTAACATGTGCCACCCTGTTTTTAAAGGGACCAAAAGTAATTGGACAGATTCAATAATTTTAAATAAAACGTTCATTTTTAGTACTTGGTTGAAAACCCTTTGTTGGCAATGACTGCCTGAAGTCTTGAACTCATGGACATCACCAGACGCTGTGTTTCCTCCTTTTTGATGCTCGGCCAGGCCTTCACTGCGGTGGTTTTCAGTTGCTGTTTGTTTGTGGGCCTTTCTGTCTGAAGTTCAGTCTTTAACAAGTGAAATGCTGCTCAATTGGGTTGAGATCAGGTGACTGACTTGGCCAATCAAGAATATTCCACTTCTTTGCTTTAATAAACTCCTGGTTTGCTTTGTCTTTATCTTTTGGGTCATTGTCCATCTGTAGTATGAAACGACGACCAATCAGTTTTGCTGCATTTGGCTGGATCTGAGCACACAGTATGGCGGCTCTGAATACCTCAGAATTCATTTGGCTGCTTCTGTCCTGTGTCCCATCATCAATAAACACTAGTGACCCAGTGCCACTGGCAGCCATGCATGCCCGCGCCATCACACTGCCTCCGCCGTGTTTTACAGATGATGTGGTATGCTTTGGATCATGAGCTGTACCACGCCTTTGCCATACTTTTCTCTTTCCATCAGTCTGGCAGAGGTTGATCTTGGTTTCATCTGTCCAAAGAATGTTCTTCCAGAACTTTGCTGGTTTTTTTAGATGTTTTTTTAGCAAAGTCCAGTCTAGCCTTTTTATTCTTGAATCTTGTGAGTGGCTGCACCGTGCAGTGAGCCCTCTGTAGTTACTTTCATGCAGTCTTCTCTTTATGGTAGATTTGGATATTGATACGCCGACCTCCTGGAGAGTGCTGATCACTTGGTCGGCTGTTGTGAAGGGGTTTCTCTTCACCATGGAGATTATTCTACGATCATCCACCACTGTTGTCTTCCGTGGGCGCCCAGGTCTTTTTGCATTGATGAGTTCACCAGTGCTTTCTTTCTTTCTCAGGATGTACAAAATTGTAGATTTTGCCACTCCTAATATTGTAGCAGTTTCTCGGATGTTTTTTTTTCTGTTTTCGCAGCATAAGGATGGCTTGTTTCACCTGCATGGAGAGCTCCTTTGACCGCATGTTTACTTCACAGCAAAATCTTCCAAATGCAAGCACCACACCTCAGATCAGCTCCAGGCCTTTTATCTGCTTAATTGAGAATGACATAACGAAGGGATTGCTCAAACCTTTCCATGAAATAGCTTTGGATTCAATTGTCCAATTACTTTTGGTCCCTTTAAAGACAGGGTGGCACATGTTAAGGAGCTGAAACTCCTAAACCCTTCATCCAATTTTAATGTGGATACCCTCAAATGAAAGCTGCAAGTCTGAACTTCAACTGCATCTGAATTGTTTTGTTTAAAATTCATTGTGGTAATGTCTATAACCAAAATTAGAAAAATGTTGTCTCTGTCCAAATATATATGGACCTAACTGTAGATTGCTGGGAGAGACATCTAGTGTGACGAGAGATGCACACTTCAATGTACTCTCCCAATAAATAAATATATACTGTGTGTATATATATATATATATATATATATATATATATATATATATATATATATATATATATATATATATATATATATATATATATATATATACAGTGGGGCAAAAAAGTATTTAGTCAGTCAGCAATAGTGCAAGTTCCACCACTTAAAAAGATGAGAGGCGTCTGTAATTTACATCATAGGTAGACCTCAACTATGGGAGACAAACTGAGAAAAAAAAATCCAGAAAATCACATTGTCTGTTTTTTTTAACAATGTATTTGCATATTATGGTGGAAAATAAGTATTTGGTCAGAAACAAAATTTCATCTCAATACTTTGTAATATATCCTTTATTGGCAATGACAGAGGTCAAACGTTTTCTGTAAGTCTTCACAAGGTTGCCACACACTGTTGTTGGTATGTTGGCCCATTCCTCCATGCAGATCTCCTCTAGAGCAGTGATGTTTTTGGCTTTTCGCTTGGCAACACGGACTTTCAACTCCCTCCAAAGGTTTTCTATAGGGTTGAGATCTGGAGACTGGCTAGGCCACTCCAGGACCTTGAAATGCTTCTTACGAAGCCACTCCTTCGTTGCCCTGGCGGTGTGCTTTGGATCATTGTCATGTTGAAAGACCCAGCCACGTTTCATCTTCAATGCCCTTGCTGATGGAAGGAGGTTTGCACTCAAAATCTCACGATACATGGCCCCATTCATTCTTTCATGTACCCGGATCAGTCGTCCTGGCCCCTTTGCAGAGAAACAGCCCCAAAGCATGATGTTTCCACCACCATGCTTTACAGTAGGTATGGTGTTTGATGGATGCAACTCAGTATTCTTTTTCCTCCAAACACGACAAGTTGTGTTTCTACCAAACAGTTCCAGTTTGGTTTCATCAGACCATAGGACATTCTCCCAAAACTCCTCTGGATCATCCAAATGCTCTCTAGCAAACTTCAGACGGGCCCGGACATGTACTGGCTTAAGCAGTGGGACACGTCTGGCACTGCAGGATCTGAGTCCATGGTGGCGTAGTGTGTTACTTATGGTAGGCCTTGTTACATTGGTCCCAGATCTCTGCAGTTCATTCACTAGGTCCCCCCGCGTGGTTCTGGGATTTTTGCTCACCGTTCTTGTGATCATTCTGACCCCACGGGGTGGGCTTTTGCGTGGAGCCCCAGATCGAGGGAAATTATCAGTGGTCTTGTATGTCTTCCATTTTCTAATTATTGCTCCCACTGTTGATTTCTTCACTCCAAGCTGGTTGGCTATTGCAGATTCAGTCTTCCCAGCCTGGTGCAGGGCTACAATTTTGTTTCTGGTGTCCTTTGACAGCTCTTTGGTCTTCACCATAGTGGAGTTTGGAGTCAGACTGTTTGAGGGTGTGCACAGGTGTCTTTTTATACTGATAACAAGTTTAAACAGGTGCCATTACTACAGGTAATGAGTGGAGGAAAGAGGAGACTCTTAAAGAAGAAGTTACAGGTCTGTGAGAGCCAGAGATCTTGATTGTTTGTTTCTGACCAAATACTTATTTTCCACCATAATATGCAAATAAATTGTTAAAAAAACAGACAATGTGATTTTCTGGATTTTTTTTTCTCAGTTTGTCTCCCATAGTTGAGGTCTACCTATGATGTAAATTACAGACGCCTCTCATCTTTTTAAGTGGTGGAACTTGCACTATTGCTGACTGACTAAATACTTTTTTGCCCCACTGTGTATATATATATATATATATATATATATATATATATATTAGTTTATTTACATTGTGCACAAGAAAGGAGCGCTCATTTTGGTTGTTCCCGGTTTACTTTAATTGGGAGAAGGCCTTTTTGTGGTTTGCGGCACCTGGGAAGGACCCTCGCTGGCGCTGCCCTTGCATTGCTCGCGGGCACAGGCTGTAGCATCCTCATTAGGTAGACCTTAGTAACGCAGCAGATATATCTGGATATGTATGAAGATATACAAGATTATAAGGATTAAGGGATGTGTTTTTTATTAATTCCCTCCTTCCCAAAGACAGTGTGTCTGAGAGTTCTCTGTATGGATTGTATAGATCTTTTTCCTACTATGGAAACAGGAACTTTTAGAGTTTATAAAGGATTAGATTTATGATGCAGTATGTAGATTTTTTTTTTTTTTTACATTTGGTTATATTTTTGTGTGTTTCCGTTCTTAATTTTATGCAGTTATCAAAATACTTAATTTTCTACAATTTTTGGAGCACAACAAGAAGTCCCAGGCACTCGGCCCATTGCAGACTGTGCCAGCCCCCCTAATGTGTGACATCTTCCTAATTTTGCTGTCCCTGCAGCATTTATGTCTTCCAGTGTTGGTCCCCGATGCCAGGGGAACCTCTTGGGCACAGTGGAATTTTGAGAATGTAGACTTGCCGCTGGTTGGCAGTGCCCCAGTCACTGATGCCAAGGAGGTTTGTTTTTATGCAGGAACATTTTGACCCCCTGACGCCGCTCTTTCTAGCAATGATGGAGCAGCCATGTACAATGCCCTGTGTGATGATGATGATGCAGTGAAGGCCTCGTCTAAACCCCAGTGATTGATTTGCAGCTCCCCACTATCAGTTAGTGCTACTGAGCGTCTCATGCTGTGATATTGTTTCATAATTGCAGCTTTCACGTCTGAACTGTCGTTACATATTTAGGGTTGAGCAGTTATCAATAATAAAACAACAAGGTAAAATAAATCATCTGTTTCCTCCCGCCGACATCTCAAGCCAATCTTTACTTAGCCTAAACAAATCCTCCCGTAAGCCATAGCATCAGCGTTACCCACTATGAGAGCATCTAGTCCTGCCGCTGATGGGAGCCCGCTGGCATCGTCCATGGTGACGTCACATAATTACGGTCATACTACTCACATCGTTATGTCACAGAACAACATTGTTACATTTTTATAAAGCAGCAATTAACCCATATATATTTTATGGCGCTTCTACTGTATAAAATGTTATGGATTGGGTGATCTGCCCCCATTTATGTAATTATGCCTTAACCCCTTACTGCATTAGGACGTGAATTCTTGTCCATGTTAGTGGTCCGTCCGCAAGTGTGGAGGGGGCTGAAGAGCGGAGCTCCTTCCACACGTGGCGATGCCCAGACCAGTAATGGGTGCGTGGAGCTGAATTCATTTTTTTACAGTGGGAAAGCCTATAGAATGAAAACCTAAATCTCAGAAAACCCCATCCAAGGGCTATCTTTTTACATTGGTTCATTGTAATAATACTGCTGGACTTGTAGCATCTACATTTCTATAGCTCTTGGTGTTGTACAGAAGAAAATATATATAACATATAATATTTAAAAATCCCATTTTTCATAAACCTTAGTGTGTTTTTGCAGAAAGGGAGGAAACCGAAGTATCCACAATAACCCTAAACAATCAGGGAGAACATACAAACTCCTTCCAGATTTTGCCTATGGTCAGATTTTGCCTATGGTCAGATTTGACGCCAGGACCCCAGCGCTGTAGTATTATGGATTCTGAATTGGTTACTTAGCTATCAGGCAACAGGATTAAAGGTACCTGTGGCTGTTTTTGCCTCTAAACTGCCATCTAGATTGATCAATATTCCTGAAGAGAGGGTTTGGGTATAGAAACATCGGCACTCGTGTGTGTTCAAGTAGTTTTCCAACATCTATTTCATTCAATCATCATAACATCATAAATGATGCGTTTCGGTTCTTCCAGAGCCGTAATGTGTCAATCAGGCCACAGTGGGTGGGATTAGGGCGTGGCTCATTTTAGATGGTCTCCGCCTTCCTGACTGCAAGCTGGTAATTTGAATCCATGTGATTGGACATTATTTTTTTTTTATGCAAAATTGGGCATCAGCTGAGGCTACTTGGCACGTCTAGAAATAACAGAAGCAGATTATTATAGTGGCAGTAAAGCGCACTTCAATGGTTCCCGTTAACGTCTATTATTCAGTGTGATTACAGCTCTGCAGGTTTTCGTGCTCCGGAGCCCACCATCATCGCTGTCGCCCTCCGGTCTGGACACATGTTGGGTTTTAGGTACGTGCTTAAACGCCATTTATCCTGCGCTCTTGTCAGCGCGTACAGCTCCTCACAGCAGTATATCAGTCCAAAGCTTGTAACTTAGTAGCTGAATGAACTCTATTTCAAAGGTTAATACCAAAATCTGGAGCGGATTAGGTAAAAATTACTTACAACACCATTAAATTTCTCCACTCTTTTTGTTGTGGCTGCAAATTAATTTAAGATGTCAGTTTTTTTTTTCTTTTAAGAAAAAAGAAAAAAAATCCAATAAGAAATTGAGCCAACAGAGCAATCTGTAGAACGTCTGGCAGCAAGGAAAGTGTGGCTTCTATTGACAAGAAAAAATATGGAGCTTAACTAGAACCATATGGCAGCCACTCCGGAGAGAAGAAGCTGCAGAAAGGGAGAGCGGACACCAAGGAGGGCAGACAGGAGTAGATAGGGTGACCGTCTGTCTCCTGATTACCATGGACAGTGTTACCACCCCAGGGGAGCCGCGCACAGCCGCAGTGACGGTGTCAGGCAGCATTACGTGGGACGCAGGCAGGTGTGCGCGCGAGACCTCAGCACATCCCAATGCAGGGACTTCATTATAAACTTCTTTTATCTTGCCCCATCCCTCATGCATGAGATCCAAGTTTTCAGCTGATAGTGGGGAGCCATCTGTTTCTCTCAGCTAATGGACCTTTGACACCCAGCCCTCCCAGCAACTGCTTTACTCTTCATTGTCAGGTCCACCTCCTCCAGTACGACTGCAATCATAAACTATATTCATCCATTATCCAAACATCCGGGCAGTGTATTCTGAATGACATCAGTGGAGATGCCATATTATCATGTTGTTAGTACTACAAGTGCCAGGATTCTGGCCTCCTCTGCCGTCTGATACTGGAGTGGGGCCTTTTGCCGGGTATTTATGGCCGATATTCCGCTGTAGTCACATTTAACAAGCCGTATCCATTCTATCACCCGAGGAGATGTTCCTGGCTGTAGTGTCAGACTGTGGGGCGCTTCGGTCATTCAGATGCTTGTAGTTACATTACAGAACGACTGTGATAAAGAACAATGGATAATAAACAATAGAAAGTGTAAGACTATGCAGGGGGCCAGAGAAGTGGTCAGTGCACTCCTATATTACACCACTTGGTATCCCAAGATTGCAAGTACTGAGAATGTGAGTACAGGATAAGACGTTTGTGAAGAACTACAAGCAGCCGTACTGCGGCTACATACAGTGCATGGTAGGGTCTCTTCCCATGTACCTGGCCCTGTTTCCCACAGTCACTGAAGGGGTTAATGCCGATCACCTTCTGGAGGGATTAGCTGCAGGTCAGGAAGATCTACAATAGATTATTGTCAGACACTTAAGCTTCTCCTGCCCATGACCGTCTAGCATTCCAGCATTTACTTGTGTTTCAAGAATTTTGGTGTTTTTATTTTTTTAAAATTGCTAAAACCCCAGTGAGAACTGTTTTTCAAAGGGTGCGCTATTTTGCACAATTCTTTTTTAAGGATCATCTTTAATGTAGTGGAAAGACCAGCAGCAAATATTCAATTTTTCTGCAGTGCCACCACTGGGCAAAAAGAGTATTACACAAGTTGTTCTTGAAATCAGGCTGTGTTACACAGACGTGCCTGATCCTCCAGAGTGAAAGGGAATGTTGTCTTTTTCGACTCTCTGTAAATCCACGGCTGCCCTGATGGATGGCCATGTTAGTAAATGTACGGGCACAGCATTAATCAGTGACGCATGTACATTGTGTATAACTGTATGTGGTGTACATTGTGTATCTATGTATACAGAGTAATGTTGCAGTTTTTTACTGGTAACTTTCGCATTCTACAGAGCCGACACTGTTCCTAGTTTTATACGGTAATTACTGTCGGACTATATCGTGGCTTGTGTACATTCGCACTAAGAACGGTGGTGGCTGTCAGTCATGGTGATCAGTAGCAGCTGTAACCCTTCTGTCCCTGTTCGCACAACGCTTGTTACTGACCCTTATGGCTGCAATAATCCACTATGTTTTCAGCACAGAAGAAAAATGATTTTTTTTTTCATGCATGTCGTGGGGAAGAGGAATTTTCTCCCTCTCCGTCTTGCTCCCCTCTGACATGTGTTGCACATTAAACCTTCATTTCCCAAGATTTACAACACATTAAGTAATTTGTAGGTTATTTCAACTTTAATCTGCTGAACTCAAGGAAACCAGAATTAAATTTAAAACACACAATATCATGAAATGACAGAACAGCTTTCCTTCCCGCTGTAGCCGTCGCTTTTGCTTTTCCTCAGAAGTTTGTTACTGTTAATTGAAAAACCTCTTAAACTTTTTCTGGCTTGAGGGTCACACACCCTTTAGTTTTTCAGTTTATCCTCCTTGGTTTTTAGCTTCTGTGCCTGTTACTTTACAGAAGTCACTATCTTTACACT